>NC_141536.1:68072498-68242498 GCF_021556685.1 Rattus norvegicus
TCTTGGGCGCATGAAGCCTCGGTCAAAATAGGGAGTAGATACACGGAACTTCCAAGTTGAGGCGAATGGCTCACCTCTGTAACTTCAGCACTCGAGAAGCAGAGACAGGAGAATTGTGAGTTCCAATTTAACCTGGGCCAAAAAATGAGGGTGTCTACTAGCCTACACCACTTAAAAAAAAAAAAGACAGGAAAAAACAAAGGAAATGGAATATTTTGTGAGCAAATTCTAAACATACCAAAAATGCTCCACTTTCTGTGTTTAAGTCTTAATTAGATTGTTCAGTAGTGGGAGAACACGGACGAAGGAGCACACAGAAGAACTTCCAGACCTTGAATTTTCTGTGGTTAAAGAACTGTATTAAGACAGGATTTGAATGATTATGGCCATATAATTAAAAGAAGCTCTGTAGTTTATTCATATTTTAAGACTACATCTCAAGTAGTTATCATGTAAGAAAAACCTGTAATTTTTTATTTCCATTCAAAAATAAAAAAGGCACGGTTTCTTTTAAAATTTATGTATGATGACCATCTGAATGGGACACTGAAAATGCCAGGCTTGTCTTTAGTCTTTAGGACTGGATACATGTCTGGTCTGCAATGTGGTTTTCAGAAAGAGATGCAGAGAACACGGGGAGTACACAGAACATTCTCGTTATCCACGAATCATTGTCTCCCTCTTTTTTTTTTTTTAAAGATTTATTTATTTATTTTATTGTATGTGAGTACATTGTAGCTGTCTTCAGACACACCAGAAGAGGGCATCAAATCCCATTACAGATGGTTGTGAGCCACCATGTGGTTGCTGGGAATTGAACTCAGGACCTCTGGAAGAGCAGTCAGTGCTCTTAACCACTGAGCCATCTCTCCAGCCCTCATTGTTTCCCTCTTAAACATCCACACTCTGACCCAAATGGTGATATGGAATGAAGAAAAGCAGCTGCAGGATCTTGTGTGTAAGCATCCACATAGGATTTCCTGTCTCCGGGATGGCTTTTACACAGGTGTTAACCTGTGACTTGATAAGGTCTCCCAACAATTTTCCTGCATATCCTTTAAATTTTTAAAAAAATGAAATTGACTAATCCAATTAAGTATATACACAACATCACATGCGATTACTTATGTTATTAGATGAATTATGCTGCCACTGAGGTGCTTTTCTGTTGTAAGTCAGGGATCTCTTTATGTTGACTGGACTCAGGGGATCCTACTGCCTCTGTGCTTAATTTGTGACTGATTTTTAATAACTATTTTGGGAAAATAGTTCAAATTCTGTTACCTTACTTGGAAGTATGCAAGGCCTATACAATGCGTGTATATATTGTCACTTTGTCCTATTCACCAGATTCTTCTTCCTCCTTTCTGCTTTTCACCCTCCTCCTCTTCTTCCTCTTCATCCTCCTTCTCATCTTCCTCCTCCTCCTTCCTTCTAAGACAAGGTCTTACCTGTAGACCTGGCCAGCATGGAACTTGCTACACAGACCAGAACCTCCTGTTTCTGACTTCCCAGTGCTAGGATTAAAAGCATTTGCCACCACATTAAAAGTATGGGCTGCCACACCTGGCCCATTCACCAAATTATTTAGCATTTCATATACATACGACACAGGAATATTGAACAAATTTACAAAAAACCTTATTTTGTGTGTATGGGTATGAACCAGGTAGCCGTCTGATAGACACAGAGGCCAGAAGAACTGGAACTGGCCAACATGTAGTTGATGAGTCGCTCTACCAAGAGCAGCAGGTGCTGTTAAGCTCTGAGCAAACGTTACTCTTTAGTCATTCACTAATTGAAAGGTTTATTGATTAGGCGGTAGAAACTCGAAATGTAAAGAAGCAGGTCAAGATGTCTGTCCTGAAGGAACAGCCTGTCCACTGTTGTCCAAAGCAACTGAATTGTAAGGGGATCTTATTTCTATGGCCAGACCTTCTTCCAGTTCTAAAATCTGTCTACCTGAACTTCCTAAACTAATGACTATCGGTTTTCCAAAACCTCATCCCTTCAAGCAAGAATCCAAGAATAGCAGGGCAGCGGTGGTGCATGTCTTTAAAACCTAGGGAGGCAGAGGCAGGCAGATCTGTCTAAGTTCGAGGCCTGATTTATAGAGTGACTTCTAGGATAGTCAAGGATACAGAGAAACTCGTTTGCCCCCCCCCCCCCACCTATCCCACCCTCGAAAGAAAGCAAGAAACAGAAAAGAACAGGAAAGAAAAGAAAGAAAAAAGAAAGGAAGAAAGGAGGAGAGAGAGGGGGGAAAAAAGATCTAAGAATAGGCTTGAACTCTTCTGGTTGGATTTAAGAGGCTCATCACCTAACCTTTGCCTTACAACATTTTTGTCAGCCAGTGAGATCCAGTTCCACACACCGCATCCGGGAGGAGCTGTGCTAGCCCTCTGGGAGTTTATAATTAAGTTCAGTGTGTGGAGGATGGAAGGGGAGGGAAATGGCATATAATTACAGAGTTCTGTTGGTGAGCGCCTGCCGGGATAAGTGGCAGAAGTAAGAGAAGCGGATAAAGCTTTCCGCGTTCTCAAACAAAAGTCGCTCAGAAGTGCCTGGAGGAACCAGGGAACGAGGTGTGCCAGGCTCTCTTTCTTTTGAGTGTAGCCAGACCCCGGCTTGCAGGGCTTCTGCTGGAGGTGCGCTGCCACTGCCCCCTGGTCCTCTGGGTCTGGGCCGCAGTCCCGGGGGCGGCCTCGGAGGACCCTCCGCCAGCGCGCACGGAAGTGCGGCCGGCCTTCTCCGGTGGGAGGCCACCGTGAGCGCGACTTCCTCTTTCGGTGGGGCGGCCCGGCCTCTCCGGCTCCTCCTCCTCCCGGGCCTCCTCCCCTAGCCGGGGCAGCTCAGGGCCCCGAGGTACGGCGCTCGCCCCGCCACTTCTCAGAGCCAGGCACCGCGGGAGCCAGCGACAGAGCCGGAGTCCCGCGTCCGACACTGCGCCTCCTGGGTGGCTGCCCGGCTCAGCCTCGCGCCTCCCTGCCGCCCCGCCGCCCTTGACCGCAAGCGCACCGCATAGCACGGCAGTTCGGGCGCGGAGGCGGCGGGCCGCGGCCACGGTGCACTGGGACAGGGATTGTAGACTTTCCGCTCCGCGCCCCGCGCTCGCCCCGGCGATGGCTGATCCCGGGCGGCTGCTGCTACGCCCTCGCCCCGGTGGCCTCCTGCTCCTGCTGCTCGGCCTCCTACTGCCCTTCGCCGGCTCCTTCAACCTGGACGTCGAAAGCCCCGCCGAGTACGCCGGCCCCGAGGGAAGTTACTTCGGATTCGCCGTGGACTTCTTCGTGCCCAGCACGTCCTCGTAAGTGGCCGCGCTTGAGTCCCCAGGCGCCCCCTCCCCCACCGCGCGCCCTCACCCAGCAGATCCGCACCCAGCCGCTGGCTCCAGGGTCCTCCCGGCCCCAAACCGGCCTAAGCTCTCCAATCCCGCGGCTGGCCCAGGACCGGCATGGATGAAACGTTTGTGGGGATGACCTTACCTGGCACTCAGCATCCACTTTCACCCTGTCCCCAACTTCTTCTGATTGGCTGGGGACAGTGGGAGAGAGCTTTGAAGGAGCTCTGTTAAACATCCAGGAAAAGTAAGAAATTTGTACAGGCTTGTTCTGCGGCACTTTTGGCGGTCCCTGTCGTTTCGTGACCTGCTTCACTTGGTCCCAGAATTTTTTTTTCCTCCCGTACCAGTTAGCCGCTTCCTAGTGCTTTTTGCTCTCTTGCCTTCGTCTGATTCTCATTCTCTCCCTCCCTCTCTCCCTCTCTCTCTCTCTCTCTCTCTCTCTCTCTCTCTCTCTCTCTCTCTCCCTCCCTCCCTCCCTCCCTCCCTCCCTCTCTCTCTCTCTCTCTCTCTCTCTCTCTCTCTCTCTCTCTCTCTCTCTCTCTCTCTCTCTCCTCCCCCATTCCTCTTCTAGACACTCCGATGACTAAAGTGTCCAAATTGTTGCACTAAATTGTAAAGGACTGTTTGCGCATTTGAGATCCACCAGATGAATGGAATACATCATCTGCTCCTTTCCTAGTCCACTATTTAGGTCATTGTTCAGCCAGAATGAGGGTGTTTGCTGAGTTTTCACTCGCTGCAGGTCACTTCACTACTGAAGGACTCAGCAGGTCACGTAGGCTTCCAAATTACCCACGTCCCATGTTGCAACGTCCTGAGGATTTGTCACGGTTATTGTTCGTTTTTGGATTAAAGTTGTCTTTGACTCAACGCGGGCATCATTTGCATCCCTACTAGTGTTAGAAACCCTGATTTAATTAATGTTTTTTGATGTCTATCGTTTTTTCAAATAAACGGTTCCTTTGGCTATTTCTTAGTGCTCACAAGGGGTAACAACACATTTTTCTTACCACATTCCCCCCACCCTCCAAAATTTCGTTTTGGGGAGGCGCAAAGTGGGGTAGGTGATATAAGCTTCATTTGAAGGTGACCTAAGTATTTGTCTGAGGTTGTTAGGGCAGCCTTCAGGATTTGTCACTGTTTCCCTGAACACTGCTGAGTACCATTGGTACCAGTCCTTAAACCAATACGTAGCTTGGGTGGGACTGGCAAAAATCGACATTGTTTATGTAGCTCACAGATTGATTCACACTGACAATGCTTTCTGTTAGACCTGAGCTCACATAGCACTGATTGCAGATACCTAATTACTCACGCCTTAAGTGCTTGATCTCGTTGTGGGGATAGAATAGAACTTGGGATCCTACCAGGGGCCCAGACTTCTGAGTCTGAGCTACAGCCACATCCTCTCTGTCTGATCATTTTAGTTAGCTCAGTATTTAAAAGTTTCAACTATTCATTTTTTTTTTAGGTGTATGCTTTTTATATCCTGGGCACTGTACTTGCTCCCAGGGTGCATCCTTTAGATTGAGTTATACAGAAATTTTCTGACTGAAAATATGTGCTTTTCTGTACATCAGGAATTAGCATTTAAATACTTCAGAGTGGACGGAGTGTTTTGGAAATGCTAATGATTCCTTTTACTGTTATTAATTTAGTTGTTTTTCACTTCTGTCAGTCTATGGCAAAGATTTAGTATCCAAGATACATGGCAGGAACACGACAGGTTTGCAAGCTTCTAAATGTTCCCCCACACGCCCCCCCCCCCCCATGGAAAACAGCAATTTTGAGCTGGTGGTGATATTTACTATTGTTGATTGCAAAGAATGTAACTAATCTTTGGAAAACATATGGCCAGTGGCTATGCTATGAGCTCATATATTTACACGATCTCTTGTTTACAGGAACTTGTGCATGAGTTTAAATAGTAAGATAATGTGAAACTTGAGAGATTGCATGTTTTTGCATTTTGAAACAGTTACCAGCAACTTTGGTATCAAGAGACCAGCCTAACATAAAAAAGAAAGCAACTTTGAGGTGTCCTCTCCCCCAGTACACCTAAACAAAGGTTTATACTTACCTTTTCAGATTAAAGGAAGATTATTACAAAATTATACTTAACCTTAAAATAGAAAAAAACAAAAACAAACAAAATTCCAGATAGTAGTGGCACATGCTTAAATCCTAGCACTCTGAAAGCAGAGGCAGGTGGATCTTTGAGTTCAAGTCCAGCCTGGTTTACAGAAAGAATTCTGGGATAGCCAGGACGACAGGGAGAAACCCTGTCTTGAAAAGCCACCCACCTCATCTACCAAAACCCCAACCAAACAAAATTATGCTTAATCCCAAGAAAGGAACCCATAAATTCAGCAAGCATCAGAATCCATATTGTGTTTTATCAGCATCAATTGCATATGTTGATATTTAATTTTTTCATTTCTCTCTCTCTCTCTCTCTCTCTCTCTCTCTCTCTCTCTCTCTCTCTCTCTCTCTCTCTCTCTCTCTCTCTTTCTCTGTGTAGCCCTGGCTGTCCTGGGATCATTATGTAGACCTGGAACTCAGAAATCTGCCTGCCTCTGTCTCCCAAGTGCTAGGATTAAAGGTATGTGCCATCATGCCTGACTTACCATAAACTTTTAAAGGAAAACTATGTATTCAAGTGTTTGTTAATGGAAAAAATTTTTGATTAATGAGGAGAGGAGCTGTGATTCCCACACATTCCAATTTCAGGAATCTAAGTACTATGGAATGCTCTCACTTCTCCTTTTTCTTGTAATGGATTATGAGTGATCAAATCATCTTTATATTGCTATGGGAATGAATGCATCGGTACTCGTTAAAAAGGAGATTTGGGGATGAAACTGGTCACTGTGGTATACACCTGTAATCTTAGCACTTGAGAGGTAGAGGCAGGAGGATCAGGAGTTCAAGCCCCAGCTAGGTCCTGTGTTCCAAGCCTGCCAGGGTAACATGATGCCCTCTCTCCAAACGGAAAATGCCCTAGTTTCAAGTTCTTTATGTCCATTAGAAACAATATTGCAATAGCTGTGGATCACGGAAAAGGCCCTAGTTTCAAGTTCTTTATCTCCATTAGAAACAATATTGCAATAGCTGCAGATCAGTTAGCCTGAATTAGCCTTGTTAACTAGTTTTGGCTAAAAATGAATTATATTTGCATCAAGAGGTGTTGGTGGCACCTCCGTTTCTATTAATGGAGTCCTCCTTTCTCTGTTGCCCTGGAGATCATTTCACATTCCTCCCTCTCATTTTCTATTTTACTTCGTCTCTCCTACTACACTCCTCTGAGATTAGTCACTGCTTAGTCACCAGAGGACTTAGAATCTCTTCCTTGTTAATGTTTCCTTGCTTCTAGCTTTGCTCTCTGCCTCTGCTTCTTACTTGAGCCTGGGTTGGGACTGCTCAGAGCTTCTTGACTTAGTCTGCCTATTATTTGTTGGCTAGACCCGCAAAACCTATTCTATGTTTCTACTGGTTTTATATTTCCGAAACTTTTCCTTTTAAATCTAGATATTCTGTTGATAGATCCTTTGAGCAGCAGTTCCACTGGCAGAGGAAATCCAAACCCAGAGGAAGGCCTCATGAAGGAAATTTTAAAAAATTTCCATGTTGTAACCATTGTCACAATTAACCTTAGAAAATGACTGAAAGTGGTGGTAGTTACCTGAGGTCCCAGCACTCAGGAGCCTGAGGCAGGAGAGGATTGACAGACGTTTGAGGCCAGCCTGGGCTATAGAGTGACTTCCAGGATGGATAGCTTTGGCTACAGAGTGAGACCTGATCCCCAAAACACACTCCCCACCTCCAAAAAAAAAAATACTTCAACATGTTTTCATAAACTTGAATGTGACTGGTACTGTGTTGGTTAATTTTTCTCCATCATAAATAATACATCTGGTTAAACTACAGTCTTTATTACTTGGAAAGCCAACCTTAGGTCTATTACTTTTGGTAAGATCTTAGGTTTATTGGGTGGATGTGATGGTGGATGCCTGAATTCCCAAGCCCTGGGGAGGCAGAGGCAGGGAAATGCTTGTGAGTTCCAGGGAAAATGTATGAGCTGTGGTAGTTACCGTTTCCGTTTTATTTTATGTGGTTGTTGACCTGAAGCATATATTTGTAGAGCAAATCTGAAACTTGAATTACACCTCAGCTATTTTGCACACATTTCCTTTTTATGTATACGCATAGTATATTTTCAGGAGTTCCCGTTGGCCACCCCAGAGTCAGCTCCATATATGAAACAAGCTTTATCTTGGAAAGGTCAATGCTGAAAGCAGCCAAAGAGCTTAGTTCATTTGGAAAGTTTGGAAATGTACTTGTCATTGCTTGGCCCGCTGCCCTGCTTGGTAGCCAGACTTCATTCTATGAAGCAACTGCCCTTTCTGTTCTGCACTGGATAGGAAGTGCAGCTCAAGGGCATGCTCACAGTGTCCATGGCTTTGTCTCTTTCCCTTCTTCCTCTTCCCACCCCCACCCAAACTGCTTTTTCCTTCCCATCTCTTGCCTTCCACTTCTCTCTCTCCCTCTCTTCCTTTCTTTGCCTGCCGCTTCTTAGCATCCTCCCACTTGGCATCACATGAATAGCATGCTCATTTCTGGAGTCCTAAGGAGGCATCAGTACAAATAAATCGAGTTATCACACAGTGCTAGTGAAGATGTGGCCCTTGGTCATGTTCTTGGGCAAACTTTGTTTTGGAGTGAGCTAGAGTCAGCAAGGAGAACGCTGAAGGCATGTTGGATCTTATGTTGCTTAGCTTCAAAATATACATGCTCTTCAGTGAGGTCTTTCCAGCCCCGTGCAAACTTGAGCTGGCCCCCACCTGTCCGCTTTGCCAGGAACTGCTGGGAGCCAGCTTTCCTGCCCTTTGCTTTTCCTCTTTTCCTTTGAGTTAATGACTTGAGCATTAAGGGCTCTTTGAGAAGACCAAGGGAAGAAAAGGTCCTTAAAGGCAGACTTTAAATTACTTCCTATTTCATTAGGAAGTATCTTATTAATTACATCAACCACTGTTTTGATTGCTAATGGTATCATCACGTACTGTTTGGAAGCTTTCAGATACTGTCTGTTTTCATTTATCTACTGGCCACCTGGGAAAGAATTTAAGTAACGACAGAGCATTGTACCTCTGTTCTGGAGAACTGAGAACAGAGATTTCAAGTGACTCCTCTAGCTGACTTGCCTTGTTTGTGAGTCCTCCCATCCTGTTTGCACTGGGTGGTGCCACTTGTTACACTGCAAACAACTTTTCTATTCTGTTGCCTCTTTTACTATACTTGGACTGCTGCAGTCCACAGACAGGTTTAGTTAACTTTTAAGTAACATTATTTGCTTTTTATAAAGTGTTTCATTGGTGGGCTTTTGGGTTGTTTTTTTTTTTTTTTTGTAGCATAAATAACTTTCTTCTTCCTCCTTTTCTTCTTCTCCTCCTCCTCCTTCTTGTAACTGTGACCTTTCTATGCCTGCCCCAGTTCTCAAATAATGCCTCCTCTGAGTCTGAGTGGCACATCCCCTGCACTATTCTCTTTCCCAGAGTCCCGCCCCACCCCCCTGTTCTCTCTGTCCAGAAGTCCCACCTTATTATTCTGCCTTTTGCTATAGGTCATAGACTTTTTATTTCAACCAATCAGATGTGTCTTAGGCAGGCAAGGAAGGATAGAGATACACCTTCACAAAGTGTACACCACATCCACCATCTCTTCCTCTTCCTCCTCCTGCTCCTCTTCCTTTTCTTCCTCTTTCTCCTTCTCTTCCTGGTCTCTCTGTGTAGCCCTGCCTGTCCTGGCACTCACTCTATAGACCAGGCTGGCCTCTAACTCAAAGATCTGCCTATCTCTGCCTGCCAAGTGCTGGGATTAAAGGCGTGCACTGCAGCAGCCCAGCTTCCTCAATATGTAACTTCCTTTTAAGATTCTTTACTTTTCCCAAAAAGTAACAAATATCACACTGATATTTGCATTAAAAAAAGCTGTTAATCATATTTTTAGTTTTTTTATTGTTTTTTAATCATTAACTTGGGGTTTGACCCTGACAGTTCTCCCATGTTCCTTCTTTATTATTCTATTTATGTGTTTCACCAGTGGGCAACAGTGCACATGAGGGGTGTGTAGGGATGTGTGTTGAACATCAATATTAGCTCTTCTAATTACCATCCTTTCATGCCTGTGATGTGCGGTCAGTCTGATGAAAGCAGCAGCTTGGTTCCTGGACTCCTGGCAAGCACTCAGGCTGTGTGCTGCCCATAGTGACATTTTGTTCAGTGCTCTCCCACTGTGCCCTTTATTCAGCTTTAGCCAGAGACCGTCCCCTAATAACCGAGGAGTGCTCTCTGTTTTACAGTGGCCAAGCCAAGACGATATCTGAAGTACAAAATTAAATAGAATTGTTACATAAGGAAATTATTTTAAGGACAATTTAAATAATCGAATGAAAGTATGGTTTCTTTGACCCAAGAGCTGTCGGAGTACTTTCGAAGTGACTTATTGGTATGTGGTTGATGTAAGACAGAGACCTATGGCTAATGAATGTGTTGTTACCTGCTCAGGCAGAAGTGAGTTAGAGCCTCACATTCTAATAAGCACTTCTTCATAAGTAGTAATGAATAGTTTTGAAAAAAATTATAGAAGGCTCTGAAAAGAAATGTGCAAAAGACACTCCAGAAGTGAGTTGCTTGTGGGTGTCAAGGCAAATCTGGGAGCAGCTGTTCTGACTTAGAACCTCATTGGTCCACACACTAAGGGCTCATGTATATCTGTGCTCTGATGGCCACTTTAAGAACTCCGAAGGAAGGAACCAAGTCCTTCAAGGTGGAGACTTTGACAAGCAGAGCATAGATAGTCCCAAGTAATCAGATCACTAGCTCCTTTATGACTCAGCCATCTCCTGATCTCAAAGCTTGCATTTCAGTCTTCATGTGGTGAGAGAAAAAGGCAGAGCATAGGAAATACCGGATAGATCATCACCTCAATGTTAGGTTAGGGGAAGGGATGTGTACTAGAGTTGACAGCATTGCGTGGAGGGAGAAGGAACTGGGCTCCCCATTCCATCCCCAGTAGAAGGACAACATCCCACAGAGACTTCCCTCTGTGTTAGTTACGTTTCTGTTGCTGTGTTAAAACACCAAGGCCAAAATCAACTTAAAAAAGGGAAAGTTCATTTGGGCTTACGGTTCCAGAGGCAAAGTCCATACAGGGGTGGAGGCATGGTGGGTGGTTGGCCTAAGAAGCTGAGAGATTAACATTTTGACTCCGAACTCAAAGTAGAAAGAGTGAACTGATGTGGGGTGAAGTTATGTACTCTTCAAGTCCCTTCCCCTGGATACACATCCTTCAGCAAGTCTACATTCACTAAAGTTTCCATAACTGCTCCAAATTTCTTAGACCACTGACTGGGGTCTAAGTGTTAAAATACCTGAGCCTATGAGCAGCTATTCTCACTCAAACCACAGCATTCTCTCTTTTGAGATTTTGTCCCAGTTCCCCAATGATGAAACCACTGGTCAGAAAATCACAGTCCATGGACCACATCTCTCCACTGCCTGCCTTTGTAAATAAAGTTTTATTAGAACCCCAAAAGAAAAGCAATGCACTTGCCTGAATTATTCTCTTTCTCAGAGTGCATTGGAAATATTGTAGATAAAAACCAACATTTATGGTATCTCTTCCTCCACCCCACTGCCCCCAAAAAAAGTTTTCTCAAAACCCCATTCTCAAAAAAAAATGTTTTTTGAGAGAGGGTTTCATGTAGCTCAGGCTGGCTCTGAATGTATCACAAAGCGTTATGTAGCCAAGGTTGGCTTTGAGCTTCTGACCCTCCTGTCTCCTGTATGATGCCATTATGGGCATGTGCCATCACACCTGATTTTAGTTGGTACTAGGGGTTGAATTTAGGACTTTTTTTTTTTGTTTTCTTTGTTTGTTTTTGCAAACTAGGCAAAGCACTCTATCAAATGAACTACACCTCCTGCTCACTTTGCCTGGTTTTGTGGTACTAGAGGTCCAACCTCAGGCTTTGGTGGTGCTAGTCAAGGGCTGTGCCACTCAGCTGCGTGTCCAGACTTGTGGCTACATTTTTGATCTAATTGAGAGGAAAACATACACACACACACACACACACACAAGACACACACACACACACACGCACACGCACACACACACACACACGCACACGCACACACACACACACACACACACACACACACACTTTATGTATTTACAGCTAGATTTGCCCTGGTAAATTTCTATACTTATAGCAAAACCCCATATTCTAATTTGCCTATGCTAATCAAGTTCTGAAAGAATACAGGGTATTGTAATGACAAGGAATTTCTTTATCTGGTGGGTGATACAAATCTCACGCTCAACCCTATATATATATTTTTTTTTCTTTTTTTTTCTGTGAAAGAAAGATTCTTGCTGAGTGACAATAAAGCTGATTTCTTAGTCAGAATCATTGCTATGATGGGAGAAAGCCAGCACTGGTGTTTTATACTGCTGCCAAACATGACTACATAAAGATTTATTAAACAGGGTGTGGCTTGGTTTGGAGTTTAATTTGGAGTTTGAATGTGTGGGTTTCAAGATAAGTAAGGGATACTTACTACCTAGCAGTCCACAAAGCAGCCCTCTTTTTTGGTCTAGCTGAGATCTGACTGATACTACCCAGAATAAGGGAGGTTGAACTGATTTTAAAAAGTTACGATACGTGCATCTTATATCTACGATGTACATTGGTTTGTAATTGTAAGTTATACTTTGCGAGCACTTAAGTGACTTGTCTAGCCAGATGGAACGGTGGAGATGGGCAGTATCTATGGAGTGCTGCTTCCTTCTCTACCGGTCTCTCTGCATTTGCTAAACTAATCTGTCAGTTCCTTGAAAAGCAAGGTGGAGAGTTTCTTTTTCTCCCTTCTCCCTCAAAACTTACTTACTCTTGTCTGTCTTCTATACCAACTCCTCCTGGGTACAGGTCTCCATTTTGTGTTGGGACTTACAGACAGAGGGATGGGACAGACTGAGAACTGAGTTCATGTTTTTCTGGAATCTGCCTTCCTCTCCCCTACTTGCTCGAATAGCACGTAGAATGTGAAGAGTTGGATGGTGTTTTTCTGTTTTCCCCATTTCTATGTTAAAGCCTAGGTGCTATCTCTCCCTGTTCATTCTGTTCACAGTATTTCTTAACTCTTTCTCCATCTCCCTTGGCTAATGGAGCTCACCATCCCCTCCCTGAGCTTTCTTTGTTCCATTTTTTTTCTTTTTCTTTAATTCTCCAAAGTCAAGAGAGTTCCGTCTCCTAAGGGTTTAAATGGAACTGAGAAAAAACAGATGGTTTTCCTATGTGTGAAAGGGACTTTATGATTTAGCTTTTGCCAGGCTCCAGGCTGTTATTTTGGGCCACTCCTAGCTTGCTCTCTCTGCTTAGCAATACCCCTTGTCTCTTCTGTCCTGGAGACTAAGTTCTTTCCTACCCAGGATCATTATGCAGTGCTTAAGGAGTCCCACCCACCTCTTCACCCTCCTTCCTTCCCTCCTCTCCTACAGCTCTCTCCCCTGAGCAGGCTCCTCTCAGTCCACTGTGCTATCTCCAGAGATCATTTCCTCGACTGACTACTCTATCTCTAAAGATCCCCCTTTCCGTTCCCCTGACACCTTCTTGGAGAGAGTTCCCTTTAACCAAAGGAACTCTTTTTCCTCCCTTCCATGAAAGTAACTTTCCTTTATCTAAGGAAGCTCTGCCCTCTTTACTCCCAAGAAATCATCTTCCTTAGCCAATTGTTGGTCTCCTTCAGAGTAATGTCGCATGATTTGTTTGCTGGCTTGGTTTCTTTGGAGAGGACAGTGTCTAGACCAGGCATCTTTAGTGCCAGAACTGAGCCTGATGCAGCAAATATGTTCAAGCTCCACATGATTTTTTGAATGAGAAGGAAACCAAAAGCTAGGCAGGAATGGAGGTACACATGCTTTTTATCTTAGTATCTGGAGGCAGAGACGGGGGGATCTCTGCGAGCTCAGAAGGGACAGAGTACAGTGTGTGTGTGTGTGTGTGTGTGTGTGTGTGTGTGTGTGTGTGTGTGTGAGAGAGAGAGAGAGAGAGAGAGAGAGAGAGAGAGAGAGAGAGAGAGAAGGAATGGAGGTACACATGGTTTTTTATCTTAGTATCTGGAGGCAGAGACTGGGGGATCTCTGGGAGCTCAGAAAGGACAGAGTACATTGAGAGAGAGAGAGAGAGAGAGAGAGAGAGAGAGAGAGAGAGAGAGAGAGAGAGAGAGCGCGCCTGGTATGGTGAACATGCATGGAGGTCAGAGGACAACTTTCAGGAGTTGGTTTTCTTTTCTACCATATAGTTTCTGGGAATGGAACTTAGGTCTTCAGACTTGGCAACAATCACCTTTACTACCTCACTGGTCCAAGAAACTGTATGAACTTAAAATGTATAGTTTGGGGTTAAGGAGATAGCTTAGTGGTTAAGAGCACTGGCTGTTCTTTTAGAGGACCCAGATTCAATCTCCAGCATCTACAAGTAGCTTACAACCATTTGTAACTTCATTTCCAGGGTATTAGTAAGCACTATCTTCTGAACTCAATAGGTGCAGGCATAAATACAGATATATACATGTAGGTAAAACACTCATATATATAAAATAAATAAATCTAAAAAATAAGATATACAGTTTGGATAATGTACATTTTAAGTGAATGCAAGAGAAATTATCTTATAGTGGGGAGATTAAGCCATCCAAAGTAGTTTTTTAAAAGTATTTGTGGGTAATATCAAAAGAATGTTTTGTCATAAATCATAATATAAATATTATACTTCGTGTCATTTGAAATATCACGTGGCCTTTGTGTTTTAGCAGGATGTTCCTCCTGGTGGGAGCCCCAAAAGCAAACACAACCCAGCCTGGGATTATAGAAGGAGGGCAAGTTCTCAAATGTGACTGCTCATCCAGCCGCCGGTGCCAGCCCATTGAATTTGATTCAACAGGTAAACCTTGACTCTGTTGTAGTCTCTTGATTTATGCCATTTGGTTGGTCCGTTGGTTTTGGAGACAGGGTCTCACTATGTATCCTTGACTAGCATGGAGCTTGTTATGTAGACCAGGTTGGCTTTGAACTCACAGAGATCTGCCTGCCTCTACCTTCTGACAGCAGTGATTAAAGGCTTGTGGCACCATATACTTACCTCATTTTATCTGTTTTCTTGTCTTGTTTTTATTTTTGTTTTAATGTAACAACAGAGCTGGGGAGATGGCTCAGTGTTTAAGAACACTCGTGGCTTTTGCAGAGGACTGGGGTTCAGTTCCCAGGATCCACTTGGCAGCTGACAAGCATTTGTAACACCCTTTCTGGGGGATCCAGTACCCTCTTCTGGCTCCAAAGGCACTGGTCATGCACATGGCACACATACATGTGTGTAGGCAAAACACTCATACACATAAATACAAGTCAATAAATCCTTTTAAAAAGTAACATGTAAGAAACATCATCACCCTACATCCATAGGGAGATGTCTGTATAAATAAATGATTGTATGTGTTTTGCTATAGCAATTCTGTGTATTTGGATGTCTTCCAATGGAAACTTACAGTGTCAATATGTAGACATTTTGGGAAAATCTATTAAGATAAGTTTACATCTCTTCTGGGAATAGGGAGCTCTCAGGAACAGGAGCGACTGTTGCTGTTTTACTGTGAGCCAAGTTGAAGCAGGATTCACTGACTACTGCCGATTACCTCTCGATTCATCAATGATTCCTGGGCTTGGTGTGATTCGAAAAACAAAAACAGAAGTTGAGGAATCATCTTGAGCAGTCAATTAGATTTAGGTGACAAAAAAAAATCATAAACACATTTTTATTTAAAATGTACTGGAAATTTATATTGTGTTACTGATAACAGGATAATTTTATTTTTGGAACAAATTTTAATGTCAGTCAAGGTGGTGGTAGTAAAAAAGAGTTAACCTAGGGGAAGATGAGAGTTAATTCAAATTTTATATTTACATTGTTGGAATAAAGTATTTAGACTCATATGTACATTTATGTTGGCATATTCTTATATATATTTTTAAAAGTTTGGGGAGAGGCTGAAGAGGTGGCTCAGCAGTTAAGAGACCTTGTCATTTTGAGAGGTCTCGGGTGTGGTTGGGAGCACCCACATGATAGTTCACAACCATCTGTAACTGCAGTTCCAGGGGGTTCGTCTTATGACCTCTGTGGGTATGAGGCAAGCATGTGGTACATACATAACTGTGCAGTTAAACTGTATAGTTGAATGTGGAGACTATCCTTATAGCAAGCTAATAGAATCTGTTACTTCTGTTTTGTCTTCAAGTCAATATTAGTTCCCTATTTGGTGTCATGAACTATGTCAACTCTGGTTTCTTCTTTTTTATTGCTGGAAATTGAACTCTGGACCTGTGTGTGGAAAACATGACCACTGAGCCTTCCCTTCAGTTCTAGATGTCTTTAAACAACCCAGGTTCATTTTGGTCAGTCCTAGAAGATAGATTTCTGTGATGGATCTTACTGGACTAAAGTCAAGTGAGCAACCCTATTTCTCTGAGAGCCAATAGTGGGGAACTTGGAGCTTCTGGCTTCTTCCTTCAGCTAAGGCCAGCAGTGTTCTCAGGGTTCAGTGATGAGTCCTGGCTCCTCTTGGACACACCCACACCTTTTCAGACGATGTGGCCCATCAGATCTGCTGAGCGAGCGAGCCTATTATGGCTTAGGATTTTGTGTATTACTTAAGAAGATTCTGGGAAGTAGGACCTATACCTCTGTTGGCCAGAACCTCTTTCCGTGTTTTAAAATTTGATATTGGCTCTGCCGAAAGCTGTTTCCAGCAGGAGCTGTGTTTATATAAATAGGCTTTGCTCCTTTGCTGGCATCAGTTTCTCAGTTTGTCAGAGAAAGCAGAGTTGTCACGTAGATCAAAGGAGTTCGTGTCTCTGAATGTACTTTAAAGATAGCAAAGTGCTATACCATACCAGGGAAGAATGGATTGTTTATTACAGCGTCTTACTAAAACTGGGTGAAGGGTAATCATGAAGAAGGAATTACAAGAAAGGAAAAACATAACGATAATTGTGGCTATTAAGTGGATTATGTCTTGGTTTATGTTATAATCTGTTATCGTGACTTTTGGCAAAACCCTCTTATTGCCACGTGTTTTCCTTTTCCAAGGAAGCAGATGTTACTAACAGACCGACGACTGCCCAATTTTATTTATAAAAAGAATCTTTTCCAGCTGGAAGTAGCCTCATGTGCCTCTTACTCCAGCCCTGTGGCTGGCAGAGACAGGAGGGTCACTGGGACACGCTGACTGCTTCGGTTCAGGTCAGTGAGAGACCCTGTCTCATGGGAATAAGACAGAGAGTGAAAAAAGAGGACACCAGGCTTCTGGCCTCAGCATACGTGAGCATGAATGTGTGCATCCACACTTATGAAAGCATTTATAACACGCCCTACATCCTCCCCTTCTAGAAACATAGGCTGTTGATCTCCACTGGGGAAGGAACACATGCCTCTTTCCTTAGAAATACAGGCTCGACTGCAAGCTTACTAATAGTGTCTTTGAGAAGTAGCAGAAGGATATAGCTTCATCCTAGAGAAGGTCAAATGTAGGACTCCCCTTTCACCCTGAACATCCCGCTACTGCAACACTCAAGCATGGTTCTAGAAGGTTTCAGCTGAAGGCCGCAAACAAGCCTGGCCACGCAGACTCTCATCCAGAAGAATGCTGTAAAGTTATTTCCCCACACATTCCTAGGCTTTGCTTTAAATAACAAATGTAAAAATGGCCTCCGTGGTGAACACTTTCCAGCTTATTGAAACTAAAACCCTTAGGTAGACTCTTAAACAGCTTTCTGCAAGTTTAGATATGTCTATATTGTACACTTATAGTAGCCTTATGACATACAAAGTTAAAACAAAATGAAACATAGTGTTCTTTGCTACAACATGAATTTAGACTAAAGATTTTTCTTTAATGAACAGGTATCTCCTGACAGAATCAGTCATCTCCTGGTTCAGAATTGTGTGATTGGAGGTCTCATAAGCACCTTAGGAATACATAATTTTGTCTAGTTCTTTTATTATCGATTAACATATAGCTAACAACAGCTTATTTAATATCTGTAACATTTGACCAACCATTTTCACAGGACCCTGTAAATCCTGCTTCTCGTAGTTTGATCTGACTCTTGCCCATTCTTTCAAGATTTGGGTCAATTTTATTTATTTATTTATTTATTCTTTTTAAATCTCCAGTAAAGGGATTTTGTTTGAAACTGTTTGAAGCTCTCAGATCACTTCCTCCCCAACACTAGCAGGAAACAATCCAGCATTGAGAGAGCAGTGCCGGCTCATACAGGCCTGTCTGTGTTCTTTGTGCTGTGTTCCTGCAGAACCTCGGAGATGGCTCATGGGATGAAGAGAGAGAGTTTGTATAACTCTAAACAAACACTGCTGGTACCCAGAAAAATGAACCCCTGCCTGTGTCTTCCCGATACACTTTGCTGACTCTTCTTGTTTATCTTTAGAGGATAGCTGTCTTAGGTAAACAATGTTTCTAGATAGTTCTGTGGAAATTAGTAGCAGCATGCAACTTTAGTAGGGACACATAGAGTAGCAGAGAGGGAGGAGACATATACTAACTAGATCGGCTGAATCACCGTGGTGACCAGCAGAATGACAGCTGTCAGCTACATTGCTCCCACAGGTGTGCTTCTTACCATGGGCAGCAGAGGCCTTGGGTCTCACTGCTGCATTTAATGAATGGATTCATTAATGCATTTAATGAATGATCAAAGGGCTTTCTTTCTCTGACCTTGCAAGTGTCACAGAAATAATAACTTCTATTGAGAGTTTTTTTCTTTCATCCAAACTTATTTTTTAGTAATATCCGAGTTGAAGTTGTATTTGGGGTAAAAATCTGCTTGAGGAGGTTTTTGAAGTACTTGTTTTACTCCAGGATTAATACGGGATGACATTGTTTTAACAGCTTGTTTTAGCAAACAAAAACCAACAAATTCTCTAAGGACCTAAACCATCTAGTTATTCATAGAACTCATAGTAATGAGTAGGAACCCAGTGACTGAAAACACATTTAACTTCTAAATAGAAGCTTACTCTCATTTCTTTTTAATGTTTCAATATTTCTCTTTCAAAAAGAGTGGCATAATCTTGCCCAAAAGATGTTCTTTAATCATAGAAAGAAGAGACAAACACTGAGTTTTAGGGTAACAGGGTATCTTCGTCTTAAAATTCAGCAGTATGTTAGTGGTGTTTTAGTTCCCCAACAAGCTGAGCCCTGCATGTCTGCATATTGTGAAATACTCTGGAGAGAGGAGACCATCAAAAGGAGCATTAGATACTCACACTGACTGGGTGCTCTTGTCACAGCTTCTGCCCTGAAACATTCCCTCCTGGGAGTTTGGTGAGGGTGCGAAGAACACATTTTTGGAAGCTTGCAAAAAAAAAAAAAAAAAAAAAAGAGTTTAATTTTCAAGTCTCTAGTGATTTGCCTCATGATTATATTTATTTTATTTGTTTTAAGATAGGGTTTCTCTGTGTAGTTTTGGCTGTCCTGGAACTTGATTTATGTATCAGGCTAGACTTGAACTCACGAAGATCTGCCTGCTTCTGCCTCCCAAGTGCTAGAATTAAAAGTGTGCCCTGATGCATTGTCCTCCTTTGAAGTTTGTTTGGGTAATGTGAGTCAGTTGTCCAGCACATTGGAGGTAAGAAACAGACAAACAGCATTTCTTCCAGCCTTGGAATCCCTGGTTTGTGTCTTATTTCCTTTTTAAGAGTGGCAGCACAGTCCAGGAATCTGGGCGTTTCAGCATAGTGACAACGGGTGGGCAGAACTTCAGGGCACTGTGACTCAAAATATTTACTTCCCTCCTGTGTTCCAGAGTGGCTGCCAGTCCCTCCAGGTCATGAATGAGCCGCCTGTGGGTTTGTTTGGAGAGCGGCCTTTCCTTGCTCTATCCCGCCCACTCTATTCACACTTTCTTTCAGTGGAGCCACCGTCTGATGTGGACTCTAGTATTTTAAGACTTGGGCTCTTAGTTAGAAGACAGACTTTCTTTGGAGCAAGCTTCTTGAAAGGATGGAGATCTGAAATTGTGACTGTTGAAGCGGGAGGCCATAGAAGTAGTAGATGGGGTGGGTGTGCGTGTATTTTTATGATTATGGACTTAACTTTGGGTGTCAGTATAGGCCAGTGCATATACATACCAGCTGTACTTAGTGATGCAATTGGACATTTAGTGAGGGTTTATTTTATGTGTGTGAGTATTTTGCTTGTGTGTGTGTCTGTACATCACATGTGTAGTACCTGTCGAGAAGTTAAACCACTGGATCCCCTAGAACTGAAAATACGATTGGTTGTGACCTGCCATGCGGGTCCTAGGAATCCAACTGGACAGATCCCCTGGAAGAGCAGCCAGTGCTCTAAACTCTGTGGCATCTCTCCAGCTTCAGAACTGAGAAAAGTTAAACTCACGGTGCTTTAAGGCATGGCTGTTGATTCTGCACATTTCTAGGTTTCAGAGAAGCTCCAAGTTGTTTTGGAATGAGTGCCCCTTTTGCTGCTCTGCTTTCCCTAAGGTAGTAGTTTTCAGTTGAGAACCCTTTGGCAACTTTATCTCTAGAAGAATTCATTACCGTTCATAGCAGTAGCAAAATGACAGTTACGAAGTAGCAGTGAAACAGTTTCATGGTTGGGGGTTACCACAACATGAAGAAATGTATTAAAGGGTCACAGTGTTAGGAAGGTTGAGAACCAACTGTATTAAAGGGTCGCAGGGTCAGGAAAGTTGAGCACCACTGCCCTAAGGAAACCAGACCTTCTAATATTTAATTTAATGTTTTTTGTTTTGTTTTGTTTTGTTTTTAAGATAGGGCTTCTACTTGCTAGAACATGCAGATCACGATTTACCCACCTCAGTGTCCTGAGTGCTGGGATCACAAACTCGTAGCACAATGCCTGCATTAAATTAGCTTTTAAAATTTCTGTTTACATCCAAAACACATGTCTGATGTCTGATGCTTTAAAAACAGAACAAAACAAAACAAAAAAACCTCTAACCAGTGTTCATTTGTTCTTAGTAAGTGGTGAATAGGTTTTCATATGGATTTTAAACTGGTTTGATAAGTAAAAGACCAAATATATGAAATTTGCACGTATTTTCGCTGACTCCTCTAGCTTACACTAATCTCAATATGCACAGAGACAAGTCTCCAAGAGGCATTATGGCAGAAGGTAGCTCTTTTTTTTTTCTTTCCTTCTTTCTTTTTTCGGTGGTGGGAGCACATGCTTTTAATCCCAGCACTGGGGAGGCAGAGACAGGCAAATCTCTGAGTTTGAGGTCAGCCTGGTCTACAGAGCGAGTTCCAGGACAGCCAGGGCTACACAGAGAAACCTTGTGTCAACAACAAAACAAAACAAAACAAAACAAAACAAAACAAAACAGGATTCCCTCCCTCCCTCCCTCTCTTCCTTCATTTCTTTCTTTTTATAACTCTATAATATGTTTTAAACGTCACAACAGAAAACAGACACTTGGGGACACACTATGCGCTGTCCCATGAAGATCTTGTGCACAATAGTGGGCGCTTCCCACCACCGCAGTGAGTTGCAGAGGCATCTGCATCTTGGGAACCAAACAGAAGATTTGTTCTTCCTTTTCAAACAAACAGAAGAAATCACTGCGGTGGGAAAATACACAGGAGGATGACTGCTGTGGTTCTAGGAAAGCCTCCCTTTTCGCTGTATGATTCATTGTGAAGAGGAAGGGAGCTCTGAGAAAAAATACTTGAAGTACTCTCGTAGGGGGAGAGGGCAGTTCTTCACCGGGAGGGAGGTCCAGTCTCTGGGCCAACGTGGCTCTCATGCTGACTTGGGCTTGCAGGAGCTGTTGTTCCTCCTCTGGCGTTAGGGTCGAGTGCATACTCGCCCCCTCCCACCTCCATGCTGCACTCATACAGCATTCTGGAGGATCTGCCACAGACATCCTGGAGGTCATAGCCTTCATCTTGAGGAAGGCTGCTGGGCTTGCTTGGTCATCCTCAGTCAGTAGTGGGTTCCTGACAAACATCCAGAAGGGCTGCAGTCTCCCTGGGTGTGGTCATGAGTACCGAAGGACCCAGTGGAATTGGAACTGGCACCAGCCAGGGCAGTGGTCACGGGAGTAGCCTCAGGGTTGTGTCGAGCCATATACGTGAAGTCAAAGGGGCCCTATCCCTCCGTGTCTCTCCTCACAATGTTTGTGACAGCGTCCAAGTTCTTCACTCATTCTCCCCCAAACCAGATCCACTTTCAAAAAGCACAAACTCTTTAGCTCATGCTCAATATCCCTAAAAAGGGTCAGCACGCACACTGCCTCACTCATCCACATAGGCTCTACCTTGCACATCTCCCAAAGGTTTGCCCCATCCAGGTCATGGAAGGCTTTGAGCTAGTGGCATAAGAAACTGTGTCATGCCTTAGGCCATGGGTGGATTTTCAGGTAGCCTAGAATTTCAGGCGGAAGGAATGAACTTTTCCAGGCAAATGAGCCTTGAATACAAAGGCTATGTATAGAAACGAGACTACCTAGTTCTGTGGACTGAAGACAGGAGTAGGGCAGGACTTAGATATCAAAACGGGCGTATCTTGGGGCTTTCGTAGAAGTATGTCCATTAGAATCGTCATCCATAGTGTGCCATGCTCTCAGGGGATTTATTACCTTAACTTAGCCATGGACCTGTGTCCTAGACCCCAGTGACGTGCTTCGTTGAGATTCCCACGTGTAGTGAAAGAACACATAGATTTGACCTGAAAGGTTATCTATGAAGATTTCATAAATCAGTCTGAAATAGCCCTTCACTAGAGACAGAGAGAGACACAAGGGATTCACTAAACCATTATATGGCTTTGAAATGGGCTGTTGTATAACATTCAAGATGGTACCAAAGATCCATCCTGACCAATTGCTGTTTGGAGGGAAAATGGTAATATGTATATTAGTAATACGTTTAGTGTTTCTTAGATATTTAGCTTGAAATACTTACTTATGGGTGAAAATACACGCTTTATGCTCATGAAAGCATTCTTACGAGAGAAGCCGAAATGTCAGCAGAGGTCATTCCTTTGTGGCATTTAGGCCTGTCTTTACGTACAGCTTTATTTTGCTACTCTTTGCCATCCATCGGGGTTTCCTGCGTCCTGACATTCACACGTGTCTTTGTGCTACGGCAGGAATGCCTGGGAACATACAGGCGGTCACGGCGTTTGTTACAGTTACTCAACGACTTAAGTAACCTAACTGGGACACCTGGCTTATGATGCCTTTCCACATCTGTGATGTAATTGACGGTCTTAACAGTAAACCTGAGAGACCTGACATACTTCCATGCCTTTGTCTGTCTTCTTTTTAAGATTTAATTTTAATATTATGTGCATTGGCGTTTTGCCTGCATGCATGTCAGTGCAACATGTGTGTGTAGGGATACCCTCTTCTGACATCCCAGGACAACTGGAGTTGCAGGTGGTTGTGAGTTGCCAAGGAGTTCTGGGAACTAAGCTCCAGTCTTCAGCAAGAACAGGAAAGACCTTTTTAAAATGTTTGTAAATATTTCTTCCTTTTTATGATTTATTTTTATTTTATTCACACTGGCATTCTGCCTACTTGCATCCTGCTTGTGAGGATATCACAGCCCCTAGAACTGGAGTCATAGACAATTGTGAGCTGTCGTGTGGTGCTGGGAATTGAACCTGGGTCCTTTGGGAAGATTAGTCAGTGCCCTTAACCACTGAGCCATCTCTCCAGCCCCAGGAAAGAATTTAACGACTGAACTATCTATCTCTCCAGCCTCACCCACTTCCTGGCTAATCTCCCTAAGCTATGTAAAGTACAAGAGATACCTGCGATGTAGGCAAAGTATTTGACTAATCAAAGGGACTTGTCTCTCTCTCTCTCTCTCTCTCTTTTTGTTCTTTTGTTTTTTTGTTTTTGTTTTTGTTTTTTTGAGATGTGATCATAGTATGTAGCTCTGGCTGTCCTAGAATTCACTTTGTAGACTAGGTGGGCTTTGACTCACAGAAATCTGCCTGCCTCCTAGGTGCTGGGACTAAGGGCTCTGTGCCCCCTGCCCACCACAAAGGCACACTGTTCTGAACCTGGCCAGATAGAAATACATTCTCTTGTTCTGAGAACAGTCTGCTTTGTTTCTGACCACATGCACACTATTCTTTTCCAGGCAATCGAGATTATGCCAAAGATGACCCACTGGAGTTTAAATCCCACCAGTGGTTTGGAGCCTCCGTGAGGTCAAAGCAGGATAAAATCTTGGTAAGTCTTTAGGAACTACCTCAGCTGAGGGAGTGGAGCCGGTTTGTGTGGAGCACAGGAAGTTTTGTATGTTCAAGTTGGTAGTGACATTTGGTCTGGCCATTAGTTCAGGCCTCTGATCGAAGGCCGTCCTGTGGGCTTGTGTTACTCCTCCCCTCCTAGGCGTCTGCCTCTTCCACTCTCCTGGCCACACCGTTTCTTCCTCCTCCGTTAGGTAGTCTCCATCTGTTTTTCCTGTCAGTCACATTGTGCCATTGGCTAATCACAGGGTTTCCTACCTTTTTAAAAACTGTAAACAACCCTCTAGTCTTCTCTTTTGCTGCAGTCCTGTTCCTCTGGTTAAACAGTTGTTTAAGATGTTCCTTTAACCTGGACCATCTCCACTTCTAACATCCTCCTCCCATCAACCTGAGGCAGGCATGAGAAGGGATGACCTAGGTCACTCAGACGTCAAGATTACCAAAATTTCACTGTACATCATTTTTAAAAGAAATTTATTTTCTCTTGTGAATACTTAATTTTTATCTTTCTTACCCCTTGGCGCCATTGAACAAAGTCAATTCCTGTTGTATCACACACCATTTATTTATTTAAGCATAATTCTTTGTTGGTTCTATGTGAACTCCACACCGTACACCTCAATCTCATTCATTTCCTAGCCCTTCCATACCCACCTTCCACCCTTTTAACCTCTCCCCCGAAAAGAAAATAAATTAAAAAAAATATCCTGCCCTGGGAGCTGCAGTGGGACACACAGCATGCCCTTTGCCCAGACGTTTTTACTTGTAAATACTCGTTGTGATGAGTCATTGGTCTAGCTCCAGGCCTCTGACTTCTGCTACCCCATCAATACTGGAGCCTCACTGAGACTCCTCTCGGATATACAGTTGTTGCTTTGTGTCACGGAGATCCTGCTGCTTTGCATCTGCGGAACCGGGTCTGTTCACGTGCTCCAGCAGCTTATCGATGGGGTGGGCCGACTCAAAGCCCTGGATCTGGGTCTGAGTGGGGGCTGAGTTGGTCCCATGCCCACGCCACCGGGACCAGCTCTCTCGCACCGCTCAGGGAAGGGGCGGGGTCTGGTGTCCCGTATCCACATCATCACTGGTGCCCCCATGCAGTGGCTCGTGAGGGGCGGGACCAGCTCACCCTGGTACTCAGACATCAGCATGGTTTCAGGCAGACTGCTGACGACCGCTGCATGGCCTTTGGTGGTAACATGGTCGGTCCATGGATATTGACACAGACCCCTGCTGCAGTAGGACCACAGATCCAGACCTGGCCTTTTGTGGAAGCAAGGCCTAGAAATACTATGGCTTCCGGTGCCGTTACCTACTACTCACCTCAGGCTGTTGTTCCTCACCACCCTCACTCTCCAGTTCAGCAGCTCTTCGTGGCACAGAAACCACTCCACTTCTCTTTCTTTCCCATCTCTCCACCACACAGTTGCTCATCATAGTGGCGACTACCCGTCCACCCTTTTTAACAAAATGAAAACAATTATTTTATGTGTATGGGTGTTTTGCAGCTTGTATATTTTGCACTACATGCATCGCCGAGCCAACAGAGGCCAGAAAAAGGTGTCAAACCCTCTGTTATTGGCGTTAGAGATAATTTTGAGATGCCATGTCTGTGTTGGGAACTTAACCTGGGTCCTCTGGAAGAGCAACCAGTGCTCCTAACTGGAGAGCCATCTCTGAGCCATTTCCACTGCCCCGTCTCCTCCCCACACTTTTAAAGTCCCCCCACCCCTTTTTGAGACCAAGATATCACTCTGTAACAGGGCTGCCTTTGAACTCACAATCTTCCAAGTTCCAAGATTACAAGTCCATGCCTTCATGCCAGGCTTAGTCCTTTTTGTATCTTGGTTTGTGTGACACTGTGTGTTTATATTCTACTCCCCCCTATCTTGCTCACTTTTTAAATGTCTCTGGTAATACTTCTTCTGCTCAGTTCCTAAATGTTGGAGTGTTTTTGAGCTCTATTGAAGTCTCCTTTGTTTTCTGTAACTAACCCATTTACCTAGAGGGTCCCTTCATGTTCCGTATCTGGGAATACAATCTATATATTCTACTCTCCCAATCAATATCTCTAGCTATTAGTTGTCCCCAATATTTTGAAGGGATATTCCTAAATTATCTGTCTGCTATGTCCATTTGTCTGTCTAATAGAGTACTCTGAATGCATATGGTCAAAGTGGGATCCTTGTTACCCTCTGTCAAAGAGCGTGAACAACAGGAGTAACTTATCCCTGGATAGTGTGGCCTCCCACTCCATCAGTGATCCCTATAAAATAAACCCACCTCCGAAATGCATCTCTTGATAGAGTCCATCTTCGATCTCTGCCCTGCAGTGACCCACCACCCTTGCTCATGCAGGCCAGCATAGTTTCTCCTCTCATCTGTCAGCTTCCTCTCATGCCTCAGCTGCAGCCTGTTCTGCAGAGCAAGACTTAAGGGAATCAACGTTTCTCCTCTTGATGAAAACAGCAGAACGGCTTTCTATCCCTGAATTCAACCAAACAGGCACATAAACACCACCCAAATCAGGTTCATTGTAGTTAGGGTTTCTATGGCTGAGATAAAAACACCATGACCAAAAGCTACTTAAGAAGGTTTATTTCAGTTTACAGTTCCACTTGATAGTCTACCATCTGAGGAAGTCAGCGTAAGAACTAGAGGCAGGACATGAAGCAGAAGCCATGGAGGGCTGCTGCTTACTCGCTGGCCATCATGGCTTGCTCAGCCTGGTTTTTTTTGTAGCACTCAGGATCTCCAGCCCAGGGGTGGCTCCGTCCAGAGTGAGCTGTGTCCTCCCACATCAGTGACAGTGATGAAAATGCCCCATATTCTAATTTAGTAAGGGCATTTTTTTTCCTTTTTTTCCCAGTTGTGGTTCCCTCTTCCAAAATGACTCTAGCTTGTGTCAAGATGACATAAAAATTAGCCAGCACAAAGGTATAGCTGTGTTTCTGTTACCTCAGTCCATCTTAAATATTTTAATGACACTCATTTGGAGGTTTATTTCTCCTGTATCCCAGGTAATTTCTAGCAGTACCCAGTGTTATTCCCTTCTACCTGGAGTGCGTTTTCTCAGTTTTTATTCCGCCATCTCCTTTCGTTCAATTTCATTTTCTCAGAGAGTCTTCTGTAATTACTTCATTTTTACTAACATTTAAAAACAAATATGATAGGTTGGGGATTTGGCTCAGTGGTAGAGCACTTGCCTAGCAAGTGCAAGGCCCTGGGTTCGGTCCCCAGCTCCGAAAAAAAAAAAAAAACCAAATATGATAATGAAGTGCTAAGGAAAGCTCTGCTAAAGGGTTGAGGGTTCAGTGGGATCTATAGGACATGTCAAGTGTTAATCTTAGAGTGGAAAGCTAGGTGTGAGATGGGATATGTGAGGCAGACAGATTGGTGACTCAAAACCAAGCAGGACACACTGCTCACCCGCCTGCCATCAAGGACACGCAGAAGGGCAATGGCTCCTGCCTTTAGTTTCACCAGAGTGGATATGAAATAGCCAAGGTCAGGATTTCTGTTGGAAAGTTATTGTAGAATTATGCTTCCATCTAGCAACTTAAATGGTTAAATTTGTGCACGTTTTATGTGCTATTAAAGCACTTGTTATTTGATTGCATGTATGAGACATTGAAATCAAATCTTCGGAAAGTTCACAGTGTATTTGGAAAGTACGCAGGAGAAGCGCTACAGGGTACTTTTGCTTTTTGCTATTATTACTTGCTGTATAGTTTGGGGGTATCTCCTACAAGCATGAGGGTGTGATTTAGTTCAGAAGGTGACTAAGGCTGTGACCTTCAGCTCAGCATCTAGAAATAATGCTTCTTGAAGTAAGAGCTTTGCTGACTTCTGAACACAGGAAACGGGAGCTCTGACTATAGTCTTCAGAAACATCTACTTCTTATTGAACCGGGAAAACTCTGAAGTGACAGAGAATCTGAAGAAAACAAGCAAACACTCTTTTAGAATCTTTATTTACTCCCATGATAAAGCAGAGGCTGGGTTTGAATTTTTCAATGTTTAGTGCTCTCATATTCTGAGTTAGCCTAGATATTAGGATTGTTAATTTTTCAGAGGATTCTTGTATCATGGACTAATCCTTTGTTTTTTAGGCCTGTGCTCCATTGTACCACTGGAGGACTGAGATGAAGCAGGAGAGAGAGCCAGTTGGAACCTGCTTTCTTCAGGATGGCACAAAGACCGTTGAGTATGCTCCATGCAGGTCAAGTACGTGAAAGCCTGCACCATCTCTTAGACAGAAACCCCAGGAGCCTAGTTTTTGTGTGGGATGCATGTGCATGCCTGTATGACAAATTGTGTAGACATCGTGCGGCAGACAGAGCAGAATGGACTAATTCTGCTCATACAAAGAAATTACAAATGTGATGCTTATTGTTTCTGAGAACTCAGTTTGGTCATCCCTGATTTGCGATAATTAATATCTAATCTTGGAAATAAGTTATGCCCAGTCACGGCTAGTGAAAAGACGTTCGTGTAAACTTCTCTCAAGGAGAAATGGGCATCACAGTTAAAGATTCCGAGTCGCTAGATCAGGCCTGGAGCCTACATTTTCATCCGTCTCTATGAGGTCATGCCGTTGGACCCTGAAGTTTGAGGGTCACAGTTGTAGGTGGTCATGCCGTTGGACCCTGAATTTTGAGGGTCACAGTTGTAGGTGAATAATGATGTTAAAAGTAAATTTGAAAAGATATTTTCGTGAGCCAGAGTTTACAAATGACCGTGAAGATAGCGTTTAGGTCTCTTCAGTCTGAATTTGCCAGGCTTTGCTTTCATTGGAATTTCAACTAACAGTAGTGAAAAGCCCACGTGTCTGTTGATTATCCTGACAGCCTCAGGCTCTTCTCCAATGTTAGTTGAAAAGCCAATGAAAGTAATACTCACTTGAGAAATGCAGAAACAGAGACTCGGGACAGGTGGAGCGTTCTCCTCCCTATAGTCCATGGCACCGAATGGTCAAATAAGAATTTGAACCCAGGTTGCCCCCTTTTTTTTCTTTTTTGGTGCTAGATGTGGAACTCAGGTCTCATGCATGGTAAGCAGTTTCACCTCCAGACCTTTAAATCTGTCAGATCCCAGAGAATATGCTTTCCTTGCTTTACAAACCAGAGAATATGCTTTCCATTTCAACTGCGTCTGGAAAGAACATTCTAGCGACACATCCATGCTTCCATTGTTTGCTTCAGACATAAAACTTACGAAGTAATGAAGCCTTATTTCCTAAGTTACATAACATTCTAACTATAGTGGTCTGTGATTTGCAAACCTGCCTTTACAAGTACCTTTTTATGGGAATCTAGCCACACCCATTTGTTTATCCACTGCCTAGAAAGTTGAATCATTCTGGAGCTGACACGGTATGTGACTCCCCTGTTTCTTGAAGTACTTAAACGCCTGGATCTCTTCAGAAAAGGTTTACGGAATCTGGTCTAAGTAAAACATCTCAAAGAAAAGTATCATAAAACACACGGACAGAGCAATGCCTGTCTTAGCACACTAGGCTATAGCACATGCTACCTGGTCAGACCTTTGACATAGGACATACCAGCGACTTACCCAGAGGAGTAGTGGAGCCTGAAAACCTGGGCCACAGCCTCAGATTCCCCTGATAGTGACCTGAACCTGGAGCGCTGGGTAATCCCCGTCGCCACAGGCTGAGCCCTCACTTCATCATTAGTAAAAGACTGGTTCTGAACAAGCCTTTCCGAGGAACTGTTTATGTTTTTCTTTTCTGTTTCTTTTTAAACATTCTTCTTTCGTAGGTAAGTTTCCCCTCTTTCCCCTCCTCCCGGCACCATTTGATACTTTGTGTTCATTCACACTTCAGTAAACTGTACAGTCCAGAGCAGGATGATTCCAGTTTTGTGAGGCTGCATGCTGACCTCTTTGTAACTTTGCCTGCCTGGTGCTGGTTTGTGCTTGCATGTGCTGGGGATGGCTTTTTTTTTTTGGTAGTTGTTGTTTGGTTGACTGCTGATTCACTGATTTTTGTTTTTAACATGATCTCTGTGTACAGCCTGCACAAAGAGCCTCGCCCCTCTTTCCCAGTTCCCCTTTACTGTGCATGGTTGTTCATGGTTTTTAATGGTCAGTGTCCATGACCATACTTGGCCTTAAGCACTAGCCAGATGCACCTCTGTTGAAAAACTGCCTGAGTCACACACTGTGGAGACTCCTTCAACGCTGTGCTCCCACTAAGCCCATTGCTCCTGGGCTCTAATTTTGATAGCCATATTTGGATAGTTAAAGCTTCTAGTTTTTTCTTCTGCTTTTTCCTTACTCAGACAGTGACCGTCAGGCTGCTGATGGAGATAGCACAGCTCAGTAGTGTTCAGGCCCATAGTCAGCCGGTCAACTATTAGAAGTCAGTTAATGCCCCTAGCACTAGCCTTCTGTACAGACGATGACTAATAATCACGTCTCTCCAAAGATGGTTCTGAGCCTCAAAAAGAAAACGCTAAGTGAATAGCTTCCGGTAAGTGCTTAATGCACGCTTGTGACCTTGCTGTCCCAATCACTAGTTGTCATAATATTTCCAGGCTTGACAAGCGGGAGAAGCATTGGTCATCAGTGGAGATAAACACTGAACTAAGTTGTTGTATTCAGAGAGTTTTTGAATTGTCAGAAGCACCTGGTTTAGTATGTGCCTGTCAAGGAAATCTTAAAGAAGTTGTATTTCCAATGGGATATCTCAGGAAACCAAATAAAGCAGATAGTTGCATAGTACAAATGAAAAAAAGCGTGTCTTCATAAACGGCTTAAGAGCTTTGCCCAGAGGCAGCCTGAAGGAAGGAAATGCATGGTGGTGTCAAGGTTACTGTTCCTTGGTATGATTCAGCAGACACTGGAAACCCCGGCCCTCACTTTCCTATTCCCTCTTGGTTGGAAAAATTTACGCTAGAGTAGTGTTACCCTTTTGTGGCCATTTTCTTAAAACAGAAAATATTTTATTGTGTAATCTCGGGGCAGTTCCCAGATTTTAAATTTGGGTTCTAAGTTTGGAAGGGATTGTTTGACTCCCCCCACCCCCCAAATTCTTAGAAATTTGACGTTATGATTAAAATGAACTATTTTTGATTTCTGTACTTGAGTGGCCCGAGTGGGAGTAACTTATGATATATTTGCAATGCCAGGGAACAAAATTTTTGCTAACTAAAAGATGGCATCTGATAAAGAATTTAAAAAAACACCTCTATTTTGGTGTAGTATTGCTCATGATTGAAATTAGTTTAAATTAATTGATCAGTTACATAGATCAGAATCAGTCGTTTTTTCTAAGATATACAGAAAATAAACAAACCAAAAAGAGTAATTAACAGAAAGGCAAATTATTGACTGCTCCGGTTGGAGGACACTTGAGAGTCATGTTTAAAGACTTAATCAGTTCTTACAAGGACAGCTGCAAGAATACTTGTATAGCTTACCCCTCAGACATTAAGTTTAGACTTTGCAATTTTCTGAAATTCTTCACTGTGTTATAGTTTTGTTTAGGTTGCTGTGTGTTTGTTTTGTTTTTGCTTTTGTTTTTGTTTTTGTTGTTTTTGTGATAGGGTCTCTTGACATAGCTCTGGTTATCTTGGAACTCACTGTGTAACCAGATTGGCCTCATACTCACAAAGATCCCCCTGCCTCTGCCTCCCAAGTGCTGAGATTTAAAGGTGTGTGCCATCCCCTCCACACCTCTGCTAGTTTTTTAGTTTTAAGTTTTATCATCATCTGTGAAATGTATACATAGGAACTATATTAAGACTGTATGGGTGTCTTTGCTGTTTTTCCTGATAACTTAGCAAAGACATAGCAACTGTAAGGTAATAGGAAGGACGCAGTTCAGATAGAAGGCTTAAATTTGCAGATGAAGGCTTGATGGATATTAATGGTATTTTTTTCAAAAACCAAGATATAATTGAATACAGAATATACATTATAGTGCATTGCACCTCATGCTATTTTGTGAGACTTTAAGTTATGTATTTATTTTGTGTATTTTCAATGTTTGATGTGATTCAAGCTATAATCTTTCTGTGAGTCGTGATTGAAAAGAGTAGTTTAGTCCAGCTGCGGTGACACGCGCCTTAATCCTAGCACTTGAAAAGCAGATAAAGGGGGATCCAGCATTTGAGACCAGTATGGATAACATAGTGGAATTCTGTCTAAAGAAAAAATTGGATCTTAGCTGATCTTTCTGGCCCTTGGTGTCGGGCCCACATGCTCTACACAGCAGTGTCTGTTTGGGATCTGAGAGCAGATGGCCCTGATGTACACGGGAGCTGGTTTAACAATAACCAGGGGCCTGAATGAGTGGTTCACAGAAACCTTGGGTTAACAACAGCAGGTTTATTTTGTGCTTTGTTTGTGTTATTTGCTTGTTTTGGGGTTTGTGTATATTTCCAATCTTTTTATTTTAGAAAATATTGATGCTGATGGACAGGGATTTTGTCAAGGAGGATTCAGCATTGATTTTACTAAAGTAAGTTCCCATTTAAGATAGATTCAGATCTTCTTTACTGGCTCAACTGGTTTTAAAATTACATGCTCCTTACTTCAGCTTTTCAATAATTACCGTATTTTAATGAAAAAGTATGAAGTGGTCTGTTCATTCTGATATTCTTTGACTTATAATATTCCCTTCTTCATAAACATTGCTTATTTAAAATGTCGAAATAGCACAATGAGAATGGGGAGGGTAGAAAATCTGCTTGGTAAATGATAGGTAACTATGATGGTATTGAAGTTTCCAGGGCAGGTGAGACTGGCTTAGCCAGTAAAGGCATTTGCCAGCCAAGCTTGATGACTTGAGTTCAATCCCTGGAGTCCATATGAACTGACTGTAATCTGTCCTCTAATATGTACAACTCCCCTAATTACATCATACATGACACAGACACACAGATACACACTCACTCACAACATACACATCCACACATCCACAAACATTCACACACATACACAGATACACACATATATACACTCACAACATCTACATCCACACATCCACAAACACATTCACACACACACACACAGATACACACTCACAATATCCACACATCCACAAACACATTCACACACACACAGATACACACTCACAATATCCACACATCCACAAACACATTCACACACACACACAGATACACACACATCACACACTCACAATATCCATGTACACACATTCACAAACACATTCACACATACACACACACTCCACACACTCACATCTGCATACACACATTTACAAACACATTCACACTCATACACAGATACACACACATACACATACTCACAACATCCACCTACACACATTCACAAACACATTCACACACATCCACAGATACACACAGATACACACACTCACAACATCCACCTACACACATCCACAAACACATTCACACACATACACACAGATACACACACTCACAACGTCTGCATATACACATCCACATAAACATATTCACACACACACACACACACACACACACACACACACACACACACACATGAAATTTCCACTTATGGAAATTTATAGACTATAAAAGTTTTGTTTGTTGTTTCACAAAAGCTATTAATAGGTTTTTTTGTTTTTTTTCTTACAAAATTAGTTTAATTGCATAAAAGCTGAGAATTGAATCTGTTTGCCATCTGTTTCTTATCTGTAGGTGCCAAGCTGAGGCAGTTTAATCATGGTGGAAAATCTCATGAGCAGGATTCTAATTTTAATTAAACTGACATGCTCTTCAAACTCAATAGTTTTTAATCTATCTAAATAAAAATTTCATCAGCATTTTTAAAGACAAACTTTCTTAAATATACTTCTTTATGGTTTTTCTGTTTTTATTTCAGCATCTTTTTTTCCTCTCAGCTGTCTAAATGTTTTGGATATCAAGATGATAATATTTAATCCCTCTTGGGAGTAGTTGCAAAAGTGCATTGATTAAAACTAGAACTCCCTGGCACTGGGAGGTGGCACATACCATGATCCCAGCTCTGAGGAAGCTGAGGCAGAGGGATTACAAGTTCCCAGATACCCTGGCTACACAGGGAGACCCTGCTTCAAAGTAAAAACACCCACAGCAACAATAGCAGCAATAAATGTGGAATGTAAAGTCATATGTGTATTTGGGGAGAAAAATATCTTGCCTCTATCAAGAAAAAAATTCCAAGATACCATCATGTACAAACAAAATACCTTGAATTAAACCCTTACAGTTTGTGATGGATTTAAAACATGCTGGTGTCCTTACTGAAATTTCCCCTCTGAAGCCACATATCTTTAGGTTTGTGAGAAACTGAAATAGTTTTTCTTTTTCTTTTTTTTTTTTTTTTGGTTCTTTTTTTTCGGAGCTGGGGACCGAACCCAGGGCCTTGCGCTTCCTAGGTAAGCGCTCTACCACTGAGCTAAATCCCCAGCCCAGAAATAGTTTTTCTTTAGCAGAACATTTCTTAGTGATCATTAGAAAATTTATCTTAAGTAGTTGTAAATCTACTACAGGAGGTTAGCCACCTTTGTCTTATTGCAACCAAATAATATTTCCACCAGTACTTAAATGTTTTCCATGTTAAATGAAGGTGTTAAAATCCTTCTTACTTCCTCTTAGAAGAGTTGCTGCATTGTACTGAAACCGAGCTAGCTGAGGCAACAGCTTGTGATTTGATTGTACTATGTCTGTGCACGAATACCTGTACTGCTTAGAGCACTGGTTGCGGTGTCCATGCTCATTGTAAGCATCGTCCTTCTGTTCTGTGATTTGCTCTAGGCCGACAGAGTACTTCTTGGAGGTCCCGGCAGCTTTTATTGGCAGGGTAAGTTCATATTTTTCAACTGGATACTTGGCTACTCACATGCCCATGACATATTTCAAATTAAAAATGAAATAGAAAATGTAATTTAAGTACATAAATAATCTGATATACAATATTTTTAGGAACTAATTTGATGTGTTTTCTATGGTGTATATTAAATGTGCATATATTTCAGGTAGAAAACAACAGTTTTAAAGGTAAATTTAAAGTAAATGTACAATTATTTTTTAAAAAAAAGGTTGTTAGTTTTGTTTTTCTTCTTTTGGTAAGTGGTTTGTATTTTATTTTATTTATTTTTTTAAATATTTACTTATTTTATTTATATGAGTACACTGTAGCTGTCTTTTGACACACCAGGAGAGAGCATCAGATTCCATTATACATTGTTGTGAGCCACCATGTGGTTGTTGGGCTTTGAACTCAGGACCTCTGGAAGAGCAGTCAGTGCTTTTAACCACTGAGCCATCTCTCCAGACCATATATTTTATTTTTATACTCCAGAGGCCATGACATATACATTAGCAAGTATAGCCTTCTGATAGCTAGATGTTTTAAATTGCTCATTAGCATACCCAAATGATTGCTTTAATCTTCCCCATCCCTGCCCTCAAGAGGACTTTAAAGTTAGAAGATCTTAACTGGACATAGTGGTACACATCTTTAATCCCAGCACTCACGAGGCAGAGTTTGGCAGATCTCTAAGAGTTCAAAACAGACACATAAAAACCCAACTTAACTTTTAAGAAGTAATTAAATTGGTGGTTGATAAAAGTAAAACACTATCCATCCATTCTAGAAAAGTCTTACTATATTAACCATCTCATGGCTGACATTTTGAGGGAGGGAGTGAAAAAAAGAGAAATCATGCAGTAGATAAAATGTATATAAGACACCGTATACAATGTATCCAGACTAAAATGGAAAGTGTCTCAGTTTGTTTAGTGAGATACACATTTATGTAGTTAATATGCCACTTGTTTAGTTTCTGTTAGAGAAAGCTGTTCATAAGGTCATAACTCCCCTTTCTTAGCAGCCCAGTCTAAGATGGGTCTTTGTTTGGAAGCACTAGAAAGGACATGACTGTATCTAGTTGAAAATCTTTTTAACTTTGAATTTTACTTCTTTCACTCTGATTTTCCGTAGGAGGCTTTCTGAGAAACTCTGTGCTTTCATTCGATGCCTAGAAAGAGATAAAAAGAGAAATATTTGCTGCAGGAAAAGGGAAGGGGGTCAGTGAGAAATAAGAATAACTGAAAAGTTGAGAAGGCATCTAGAAACACCAGGCATCAATCCCCGGGCCACTCTGAGAGGTGCACTCGCTAAGACAGAAAAGTGTGCATTCGGTCAGTTCTGCAGCTCGTAGGAAGTGATGCTCATGGAAGTTTTGATTGCAGTTTACTGCTGTAAAACAAACACAGCGCTCGAAAGAGTGCAGATGAGGAAGTAAGGGATGCTGCTCTCTTTTCGGCAGAGTGGCTCTGACAGCTTCCATTTATAGCGTGGAGTGTACCACGTACTGATGGAGTACTTACCTGCCGGTGGGGCTTCACCTGCACTCCCAGGTCAGGGGAGATCAAACACGGCTGGCAAGCTCGGCTTTGGTTTTCTTCTTACTAAGCACGCCTTAACCTGCTAGTGGAGCTAATCGAGTTCAGTTGGGTATTTCTTCCACATGACTATGAACGAAGCTAGATTTTGTGATTCTCAGTATCCTACTAACTTATTTAAGACACCTCTTCTATGATGTATTGATATCATGTTTATATAACTGGCCTGCAATGTACAGTTAAAAGGCTCGATTCACAGAGGATTATTTTACACGAGCTTTTTTTTTTTTTTTTTTTTTTTGGTAGTCGAGGGTTACTTGAGACTAATAATTAGAAGCAGTAATGTCTAGTCAGGATTGGTGGTGAACATTAGGAAGCCCAGCCCTCAGAGCCAAGGCAGAAGAATTGAGAGCCCGAGACCAGCCTGAACTACATAGTGAGACCCCATACTACAATCAACAAAATGAAACAAAACACCGAAAGTAATAATGTCTAGCGGGATTTTTGTTCACGAAGGCACCACCTATTATTTGTGCTTTGAAGTTCCCCGGAGAGGTCTGTTTTACTCATGCCTGTCTTCCTTCCACCACAGGTCAGCTCATTTCGGATCAAGTGGCAGAAATCATATCTAAATATGACCCAAATGTCTACAGCATCAAATATAATAACCAACTAGCCACACGGACTGCACAAGCAATTTTTGATGACAGTTATTTGGGTAGGTAAACACAAAATATAGAGTTTTGGTATGGCTGCCCTATAATTTTGCATATACTACTTTAAGGGAAAAAAAATCACTAGGTGAAGTAGATTAAATTTTTTAAAAGCATCGAATAAGCGTACAGCATCGAATGGGTGTTGAACATGTAGGTTACACTCTAATTCAGCAATTAAAACTGAAGAAAGTACTGATTTGTACAGGGCTAGTAATAAAAAGTAACCTTGAAATGTCACTCCCGTGCTCCGGGTGTTGTCTGTGTTTGCTTTGTGCTGCTTATGTAACCCGGACTCGTCTGTAGAGTACACCCTTTCCCGTGCCCACTTTGGAAGGAATGATGATGAGCTGCAGGGCTCAAGCTGCTTGCCCACTGTGCCGAGTCACTGCCTAGGCGTTTGGACTACTGAGTGTTTAGACACAGGTTTTGGTCTGAGAATACATCAGTGTTGTTCTCACTCTTTAAATTTCTTTGTTATTTATGGAACCAAGTCACACCACAGAGGGAGGACTTGGTGACCGAGAGAATCCGTTATTCCTTCTGCCTTTTGGTCAGACTGCAGACTTCCCTGTCTTTAACACTCCTTGTCTTAGCTTTCTAATACGGATGCCCTTTTTGGACCGATTCACTTTAAACTTGTGAATCGGTATGTGAACTCTTTACCCCTAAATGAGAAAGAAGCTTCAAATATTTTGAAGAGAATCACAGTGTTCTCACCTTTCATTCCTGTCTAGGTTACTCTGTGGCCGTGGGAGACTTCAATGGTGACGGCATTGAAGGTAGGAAGAACTTGGGTTACCCTTCGTGCTCTCCAAACAAGCATTGGAAACTCAGATCTGGGGAGCCCAGCACTTTGCAACTTTTGCTGTGGAAAATACAGAAGGAAGAAAGTGTGAAAGGGTGGGAATGGGGGTTGAGGGGACGACTTCTGCCTGGCAGAACTGCTGCTGTGGGCCTGGAGGCCCTGGAACATTCTGTATGGGTGGGAGGCTTTTCCTCTTCCGGGTTGGTGTGGCGTGCGGGTATACCCTGGGAGCAAGCTGGTCCTCCTTCCTCCTCGCCTGGCTCCTCAAGTCAGTGTAGCAATCCTGGACTTAACTTAGGTCTTGCTTCTGGCCCCAACCACAGTCTCATTTCAGCTTCGTACTGTTTTTCCCTACCATAAACATAGCTTTTTTTTTTCCCCCTCGATTTTTCTGTTCCTGTTTAATAAGATGGCGAGACATTTGAGGGCTTACTTGCATGTATTTGATTTCCTGGCTGTCCTTGAACTCACTCTGTAAACCAGGCTGGCGTCAAACTTAATCTGCCTGCCTCCACCGAGATCCTCCTGCCTCTGCCTACCGAGTGTTGGTATTAGAGGTGTGTGCCACCACTCCTGGCATAATTGAGTTCTTAGAAATGTTTTTATGACTTGCAAATTACGATTTTTATAGTTTAAAAGGCAAGGTAGGTTGCTTTACATCCAACATTGATTTTAAAAGACCTCTAATTTGTTTTCTACTGGATTCATAAAAGTTAAAGCTCTCTGACAGAGTACCTACATCTGGAAATTCCAGTGTTTGTCTTAAAAATGAGTGTAATTAAGTTTTTCTTCCTCCCTCACAGATTTTGTTTCTGGAGTTCCAAGAGCAGCAAGGACTTTGGGAATGGTAGGATGAAAAAGGTGGTTTTAAACATAAGGGGGAAAGGGCTGGGGAGATGGTTAGAAGACATCTCAAAAGAGAGGACCTCTATTTGGATCACGGAGAGCATCTGAGTACAGGCCCATCCACTGTGACCCTGGTGCTGCGGGTTAGGGTGTGGACACAGGCAGACCCCTGCTGCTCACTAGTTAGTCATCATACAAGCGAATGAGTTCCAGGGTTAGAAAGAGACTGTCTCAAGTAAGGACGCACGCACGCACGCACGCACGCACGCACGCACGCACATACACACGCATGCGCACAAGCACCCTTTCCCTTCCCCGTGCACATATCTCCACAGACGTGTTCATATACCACCACCCTTCATCTGTAGCTAGCACTAATTTTAAATATTTCATTTGCTCTTGTTTTCCTACACAGGTTTATATTTATGATGGGAAAAACATGTCTTCATTACACAATTTTACTGGTGAACAGGTATGCTACTAAAACCCACACCCAGTTTTGAAAATTCACTGAAAAGAACATGAAAATACAGAAGTCATCTGCTGAGTAGTGCGGAGCAGTCTGACACACGCTGCAGAAGTCTCCCCCTCACCCCCCCAAGTCTGTAGGAAGAAAGCCACGGTTCTTTGTATCTTACTTGTGTCAGTCAGCATTTTGCGGAAATAGTTTAATGGGTCCATACATGCAAAGCTACAAATAGCATTATGACAGAGCTTTAGTTTTTGTTTGTTTGTTTGTTTTTGTTTTTCCGAGACAAGGTTTCTCTGTATAGTCCTGACTGTCCTGAAGCTCACTATGTAGACCAGGCTAACCTCAAACTCAGATCCACCCTCCTCTGCTTCTTGAATGCTGGCACTGAAGGCGTCACCACTACTGCTCACCTGATTATAGATATTTTATACCTTTGTTTTTTAAACAAAATATTTTGGTTTACCAAATCCTTTTGTCTTTGTGTGTTATATCTTGTTTTTGTTTGCTGTTTTTTAAAAAATAAAAGTAGAATTGTACATTCGCAAAAGCATAAAAAATTTCCTTAATATCATCAAAGTTTCCTTAAAGAATAACCTACGAAGCCTTTAATTCCAGCACTAGGGAGGCAGTGCCAGGTGAGTCTGTGAGTTTGAGGGCAGCCTGGTGTATAGAGTGAGTTCCAGGACAGCCAGGGCTACACAGAGAAACCCCATCTCAAAAACCCCATAAAGGAAAGAAAAGAAAAGAAAGTCAAGAAAAAGATGACTTATATGTTTTAGTTTTATTAGATGCCAAAAGTACAACACAGATGTTTGTATTATTGACAGAATATACATAGCTGCACTGCAAAATATAAGTTCTTCAGTTTAGTACAACCCATTAGGAGTGAGTATAGATACTTTGTAATATTCTTGTTTGTGTGTCTCAGGGAATTAGGCTACAAATTGGAGAAGTTCCACAGTGGGCAGTTTTGTATCTAGGCTGGAGCCTTCTTCCCTGGCTCTGCTAATTTAAGCACTGAGAGAGGAGGAAGGGATGAGATGCCTCATGGTGGAGCTCTACAGTGGCGAATATGAAATGTGTGTTGCTTATAAATCTAGAAAAATAAAAAGCTTCACTAATGGGTGGCCATTGTCTTAGTAAAACAGATAAGAAGACGTTAGATTGAAACCTTACATGCACAGAGAAAGAAATTAGCCTTTCTATGAGATTTGAATGTTATTATAAATGTTCATCTGGCTGTATGAAATGTGAATGTTTTGTTCCATCTCCTTCTTCAGATGGCTGCATATTTTGGATTTTCTGTAGCTGCTACTGACATTAATGGGGATGAGTAAGTTTTAAAAAAATGTTTCCAGAAACCATTTTCCTCTGTGTTTATAAGTGCTTGACTAAAACTATAAACAGTGTTTCTTCTGTTTCATTGTCTCCTTCCTGTCACTTTAAGAAAACAGTTTGATGCTCCCTAATCATAAATATGAGGAAACCCTTGAGTTGGTCCTAAGTTTGGAAATAGCTCTAACACAGTGTTTCTCAATATTCCTAATGCTATGACCCTTGAATACACTTCCTCATGTGGTGGTGACCCCAACCATAAAATTATTTCATTGCTACTTCATAACTATGTTTGCTACTGTTATGAATCATAGTGTAAGTAGCTGATATTAAGGATATCTAATATTCTGCCTCTATGGAAGTTAAGACCAATAGTTTGAGAACCACTGTCTTAAGTTAGGACAATGTAATTTTATGAATGACCAGTCATTGAGCCATGTAGTCTTAAGAGGTTTGCAAAGGGCTAGGAAATGGAGATTGAGTAAGAAAAAGGAGTGCTCAGTGGGTAAGAGCACTGCTTGTCCTGCAGAGGACTTGAGTTCTAGTCTCAGCACCCACTTGGTGGCTCATGGCCATCTTAAATCTAGTTCTAAGGGATCCAGTGCCCCTTTCTGCCATCTGAGGGTGCCAGGCACACACATGGGACACAACCACAGAAGAAGGATGGGGACCCCTTTAACCCTAGCAGAATCAGGTGGACCTCTGAGAGTTTGAGGCTTGCCTGATCTACAGAAGAAGTTCCAGGACACCAGGGCTACACAGAGAAACCCTGTCTCAGAAAGACAAACCAACCTAATACCCAACCAAATAAAAAACACCCAAAGAGTAAAGTAGAAGACTGTGAGAATGATGACTGTGAGATAGGATTCGACCTTGTGTGTGAGGATGTTCTCTTCTTGCAGTTATGCAGATGTGTTTATTGGAGCCCCTCTGTTCATGGACCGAGGTTCTGATGGAAAACTCCAGGAGGTCGGCCAGGTCTCAGTGTCTCTACAGAGAGCGTCGGGAGACTTCCAGACTACAAAGCTGAACGGGTTTGAGGTTTTTGCCAGATTTGGAAGTGCCATAGCTCCTTTGGGAGACCTGGACCAGGATGGCTTCAATGGTAAGATCCAAGGGCCTTTCTGTGCCACCTGAGGAAGTCCTAAAATGTCGGGGATAGGAGCTCTTAGGTGCAAACCTCCTCCCCAGAAGGAGATGAGGGAGCACATCACTGACACCAAATTTAAAAATAGATTGCTGGTTTTTTTTCCTTTAAAATGAGCAAAAGAATTTTCAAAACTCGGCATTCATGAGCTAGAGTGCCAGACGATTAAATTCTGAGAGGAGCCCTCTGCATCCTGCTGCCTGGCAGCGCCCTCTACTGTCCCTTTGGTTCCAAGTGAAAAACTAGCTCCCAGGCCCATTGTCAAAGCAATAATGACTGAATGCCCACCTCAGGTGTGAGCTTCCACTGCTGTTTTTATAGTTGCAGCTTTATAGCAAAACCTTGGAGGGAGATCGCATGTCTTTTCGTGGGGACTTGTAAATGGCTTGTGCTCATTCTGTTTTGTGCTACTATATTCCAGTAGTTACAGATATCTTTAAAAAAAAGTTGACTTTTACTACACAGCTCTTTTCCAAAGCCTGAAATACAGATTAAAAATTAGATACATAAAGTATAGGTTTAAGATTTTTGTAAAGGAATAGTAAGGAGAGAAGAACTGTTGGTTTGTTTGTCTAACCAGCTATATATTTGGGTGTGCCCCGCACATGTAATAGAAAGCATTAAGAAGAGAGCTTGATAAATTCACTAGCACAGGAGACTCTGACTGGACAGTGGAAAGGACAGGCCTCCACTCCTGCCTTGTGGACAGCTGTGAGTCACAGGCCAGCTAGAATAACCGGAGAGGATTTCAGATTTAGTGAATACTAGTCCAAGGTATATTTTGTTTCCTAAAGTAGTCTTCAGCCTTTTGTTTTTTGTCATCAAAGAACACAGCATTCAACTGTAGAATAAAGCTCATGATAAGTTATGGAAAGACCACTGTGGGTCATTGCTTACTGATAATAAAACTGTATTTGATTTTTCTACCTTGTATATAATTATTGGGTCCCTGTCATTTTAGCTGGGCTCTGTCTCCCAGGCTTTCTGGAACAGCTAAGACACGTGCTGTTGCTTTGTTCCAGAGGTATTCCAGTCACCTTAAAGACATTTCCTGGGTATTGTCATCTTACTTTTCTTATGTTTGTTATGTTATTTGACAGCATGTATAAATAACAGCAAGAATCTTCGAAGATTTTTACAAAGAAGTTTTAGTGTTTGGAGATAAATACCTGAGGAGGTGTTGATGGTGTCTAGGAAACTGTGAATGGTAAATCTTTAATGGAAGATTACCTGAGCCATGTTTATATAAACATGCACTTTTGTCCTGCTAGTTCCAATCTAATTTTATTCAGCTCTGATAACAGTGAATGCCTGTTTCAGTCCTCCACCCCTCTTAGATATCAGCAAAAGGTGAATTAGTTACTTGTTGATGTTACCAGATATGAAGCAACTTAAGGGAGTGTCTTAGTTAGGCTTTTACTTCTGTGAAGCGGCACCATGACCAAGGCAACTCTTATAAGGACAACATTTAATTGGGGCTGGTTTACAGGTTCAGAGGTTCAGTTCATTATCATCAAGTTGTGAGCATGGCAGCATCCAGGCAGGCATGGTGCAGGAAGAGCTGAGAGTTCTACATCTTGATCTAAAGGCTGCTAGAAGTTTGGCTCTCACGTGGTTAGGACAGTATGGGATCAAGGGGTGGGTCTTAAAGCCCGTGACCACAGGCACACACCTATTCCAACAAGGCCACACCTACTCCAAAATGCCACATCTCCTAATAGTGCCACTGCCTTGGCCAAGTATATTTAAAACACTGCAGGGAAGGAGGGTTTTCCTTGGCTTACACTCTGAGAGCAGTAGAAGCAGAAGCATAATGTACCTGGTCTCTTGTGCCTACAGGCATGTTGCAGACACTGACAGGAAGTGAGGCCATATTATAAGGCTGCACAGCCTGCTTCCTCTCCCTGAAACACTAATCCACTTCCCCCAGCTAGGGTCCACCTCTGTGATGTCCCACAGCTCTCCAGGTCAGCACCACTAGCTGGAGACCAAGGGTTCAAGCTTGGGGATGAGGGACTTCACAGTCGAAGCACAACAAAATGGGTATGGAGAACAAAACAATAAGTCAGGTTTCATATTTTTATGTAGACTCGGGAAGTTTTTGTCATTTTGCCTAACAAAACAAAACAGAGGGAAGGGTTGAAACCTAAAGAGAATTAATGCAATCCAAGGAGAAGTAAGTGAGTTCATGACAGTGCAAGCCGCTCCAGACAGCAGCCGAGAGGGAGACAGTGACTGTGTATGCAATCCTGATGGGGTTAGCGAGAGACAGTTCATATTAAATAACCTCACAGACTACAGCCAGCATGATGGATGAGGTTAGAAAGAGATAGTAATCTCACAGACTAGAATCATCTTGTGGTGGGAAATTAATCAGTATTTTCTTTTTAAAAATTTATTTATCAATTTATTTATATGAATATGCCATAGCTGTCTTCAGAAACACCAGTAGAGAGCATCAGATCTCATTACAGATGGTTGTGAGCCACCATGTGGTTGCTGGGAATTGAACTCAGGACCTCTGGAAGAGCATTCAGGACTCTTAACCACTGAGCTATCTCTCCAACCCCAATCAGTTTCTTAATGCATATGTCAACTTGAATTATCTTTTTAAAACTTAGAAAGGGTTAAAGGAACTATTTTACATGATGCAAATACCTATTTTCAAAGGGTGACCTATTCTTAGAGCTTGTGGCTACAGATAGTCTCCTCAGTGCTGAAAATCAGAGGTAATTAAAGCTGCTGTGATGGTGCACACCTTTCCGTCAAGTGTTCTGGAGGGAGAGGTAAGCAGATCTCTGTGAATGTGCAGCCAGCCTGGTCTTCAAAGTTCCAGCCAGCCAAAGCTATATACCCTGTCTCAACCAAAGCAAAGCAAACCACCAAGAAACAAAGAGATTAATCACCAACACACATTCTTATCCAGGCAGTGGTGGTGCATACCTTTAGTCCCAGGACTTGGGAGGCAGAGGCAGGTGGATCTCTGAGTTTGAGCCAGCCTGGTCTACAAGAGGAAGCTGTACATAGAGAAACCCTGTCTCCAATAAAACAAAACAGAACAAACAAAAGGGTAATCATCCACACAAATGGACCCAGCATGCAATAGAGTGTGTATATGTAGGAAATACTCTTTTTTTTTTTTTTTTTGATTTTTTTTTTTTTATTAACTTGAGTATTTCTTATATACATTTCGAGTGTTATTCCCTTTCCCGGTTTCCGGGCAAACATCCCCCTCCCCCCTCCCCTTCCTTATGGGTGTTCCCCTCCCAACCCTCCCCCCATTGCCGCCCTCCCCCCATAGACTAGTTCACTGGGGGTTCAGTCTTAGCAGGACCCAGGGCTTCCCCTTCCACTGGTGCTCTTACTAGGATATTCATTGCTACCTATGGGGTCAGAGTCCAGGGTCAGTCCATGTATAGTCTTTAGGTAGTGGCTTAGTCCCTGGAAGCTCTGGTTGCTTGGCATTGTTGTACTTTTGGGGTCTCGAGCCCCTTCAAGCTCTTCCAGTTCTTTCTCTGATTCCTTCAACGGGGGACCTATTCTCAGTTCAGTGGTTTGCTGCTGGTATTCGCCTCTATATTTGCTGTATTCTGGCTGTGTCTCTCAGGAGCGATCTACATCCGGCTCCTGTCGGTCTGCACTTCTTTGCTTCATCCATCTTGTCTAATTGGGTGGCTGTATATGTATGGGCCACATGTGGGGCAGGCTCTGAATGGGTGTTCCTTCAGTCTCTGTTTTAATCTTTGCCTCTCCCTTCCCTGCCAAGAGTATTCTTTTTCCTCATTTAAAGAAGGAGTGAAGCATTCACATTTTGATCATCCGTCTTGAGTTTCGTTTGTTCTAGGGATCTAGGGTAATTCAAGCATTTGGGCTAATAGCCACTTATCAATGAGTGCATACCATGTATGTCTTTCTGTGATTGGGTTAGCTCACTCAGGATGATATTTTCCAGTTCCAACCATTTGCCTACGAATTTCATAAACTCGTTGTTTTTGATAGCTGAGTAATATTCCATTGTGTAGATGTACCACATTTTCTGTATCCATTCCTCTGTTGAAGGGCATCTGGGTTCTTTCCATTTTCTGGCTATTATAAATAAGGCTGCGATGAACATAGTGGAGCACGTGTCTCTTTTATATGTTGAGGCATCTTTTGGGTATATGCCCAAGAGAGGTATAGCTGGATCCTCAGGCAGTTCAATGTCCAATTTTCTGAGGAACCTCCAGACTGATTTCCAGAATGGTTTTACCAGTCTGCAATCCCACCAACAATGGAGGAGTGTTCCTCTTTCTCCACATCCTCGCCAGCATCTGCTGTCACCTGAGTTTTTGATCTTAGCCATTCTCACTGGTGTGAGGTGAAATCTCAGGGTTGTTTTGATTTGCATTTCCCTTATGACTAAAGATGTTGAACATTTCTTTAGGTGTTTCTCCGCCATTCGGCATTCCTCAGCTGTGAATTCTTTGTTTAGCTCTGAACCCCATTTTTTAATAGGGTTATTTGTTTCCTTGCGGTCTAACTTCTTGAGTTCTTTGTATATTTTGGAAATAAGGCCTCTATCTGTTGTAGGATTGGTAAAGATCTTTTCCCAATCTGTTGGTTGCCGTTTTGTCCTAACCACAGTGTCCTTTGCCTTACAGAAGCTTTGCAGTTTTATGAGATCCCATTTGTCGATTCTTGATCTTAGAGCATAAGCCATTGGTGTTTTGTTCAGGAAATTTTTTCCAGTGCCCATGTGTTCCAGATGCTTCCCTAGTTTTTCTTCTATTAGTTTGAGTGTGTCTGGTTTGATGTGGAGGTCCTTGATCCACTTGGACTTAAGCTTTGTACAGGGTGATAAGGATGGATCGATCTGCATTCTTCTACATGTTGCCCTCCAGTTGAACCAGCACCATTTGCTGAAAATGCTATCTTTTTTCCATTGGATGGTTTTGGCTCCTTTGTCAAAAATCAAGTGACCATAGGTGTGTGGGTTCATTTCTGGGTCTTCAATTCTATTCCATTGGTCTATCTGTCTGTCTCTGTACCAATACCATGCAGTTTTTATCACTATTGCTCTGTAATACTGCTTGAGTTCAGGGATAGTGATTCCCCCTGAAGTCCTTTTATTGTTGAGGATAGCTTTAGCTATCCTGGGTTTTTTGTTATTCCAGATGAATTTGCAAATTGTTCTGTCTAACTCTTTGAAGAATTGGATTGGTATTTTGATGGGGATTGCATTGAATCTGTAGATTGCTTTTGGTAAAATGGCCATTTTTACCATATTAATCCTGCCAATCCATGAGCATGGGAGATCTTTCCATCTTCTGAGGTCTTCTTCAATTTCTTTCCTCAGTGTCTTGAAGTTCTTATTGTACAGATCTTTTACTTGCTTGGTTAAAATCACACCGAGGTACTTTATATTATTTGGGTCTATTATGAAGGGTGTCGTTTCCCTAATTTCTTTCTCGGCTTGTTTCTCTTTTGTATAGAGGAAGGCAACTGATTTATTTGAGTTAATTTTATACCCAGCCACTTTGCTGAAGTTGTTTATCAGCTTTAGTAGTTCTCTGGTGGAACTTTTGGGATCACTTAAATATACTATCATGTCATCTGCAAATAGTGATATTTTGACCTCTTCTTTTCCGATCTGTATCCCTTTGATCTCCTTTTGTTGTCTGATTGCTCTGGCTAGAACTTCAAGAACTATATTGAATAAGTAGGGAGAGAGTGGGCAGCCTTGTCTAGTCCCTGATTTTAGTGGGATTGCTTCAAGTTTCTCTCCATTTAGTTTAATGTTAGCAACTGGTTTGCTGTATATGGCTTTTACTATGTTTAGGTATGGGCCTTGAATTCCTATTCTTTCCAGGACTTTTATCATGAAGGGGTGTTGAATTTTGTCAAATGCTTTCTCAGCATCTAATGAAATGATCATGTGGTTCTGTTCTTTCAGTTTGTTTATATAATGGATCACGTTGATGGTTTTCCGTATATTAAACCATCCCTGCATGCCTGGGATGAAGCCTACTTGATCATGGTGGATGATTGTTTTGATGTGCTCTTGAATTCGGTTTGCCAGAATTTTATTGAGTATTTTTGCGTCGATATTCATAAGGGAAATTGGTCTGAAGGTCTCTTTCTTTGTTGTGTCTTTGTGTGGTTTAGGTATAAGAGTAATTGTGGCTTCGTAGAAGGAATTCGGTAGGGCTCCATCTGTTTCAATTTTGTGGAATAGTTTGGATAATATTGGTATGAGGTCTTCTATGAAGGTTTGATAGAATTCTGCACTAAACCCGTCTGGACCTGGGCTCTTTTTGGTTGGGAGACCTTTAATGACTGCTTCTATTTCCTTAGGAGTTATGGGGTTGTTTAACTGGTTTATCTGTTCCTGATTTAACTTCGATACCTGGTATCTGTCTAGGAAATTGTCCATTTCCTGAAGATTTTCAAATTTTGTTGAATATAGGTTTTTATAGTAAGATCTGATGATTTTTTGAATTTCCTCCGAATCTGTAGTTATGTCTCCCTTTTCATTTCTGATTTTGTTAATTTGGACACACTCTCTGTGTCCTCTCGTTAGTCTGGCTAAGGGTTTATCTATCTTGTTGATTTTCTCAAAGAACCAACTTTTGGTTCTGTTGATTCTTTCTATGGTCCTTTTTGTTTCTACTTGGTTGATTTCAGCTCTGAGTTTGATTATTTCCTGCCTTCTACTCCTCCTGGGTGTATTTGCTTCTTTTTGTTCTAGAGCTTTTAGGTGTGCTGTCAAGCTGCTGACATATGCTCTTTCCTGTTTCTTTCTGCAGGCACTCAGCGCTATGAGTTTCCCTCTTAGCACAGCTTTCATTGTGTCCCATAAGTTTGAGTATGTTGTATCTTCATTTTCATTAAATTCTAAAAAGTTTTTAATTTCTTTCTTTATTTCTTCCTTGACCAGGTTATCATTGAGTAGAGCATTGTTCAATTTCCACGTATATGTGGGCATTCTTCCCTTATTGTTATTGAAGACCAGTTTTAGGCCGTGGTGGTCCGATAGCACGCATGGGATTATTTCTATCTTTCTGTACCTGTTGAGGCCCGTTTTTTGACCAATTATATGGTCAATTTTGGAGAAAGTACCATGAGGAGCTGAGAAGAAGGTATATCCTTTTGCTTTAGGATAGAATGTTCTATAAATATCCGTTAAGTCCATTTGGCTCATGACTTCTCTTAGTCTGTCTACATCACTGTTTAATTTCTGTTTCCATGATCTGTCCATTGATGAGAGTGGGGTGTTAAAATCTCCCACTATTATTGTGTGAGGTGCAATGTGTGTTTTGAGCTTTAGTAAGGTTTCTTTTACGTATGTAGGTGCCCTTGTATTTGGGGCATAGATATTTAGGATTGAGAGTTCATCTTGGTTGATTTTTCCTTTGATGAATATGAAGTGTCCTTCCTTATCTTTTTTGATGACTTTTAGTTGGAAATTGATTTTATTTGATATTAGAATGGCTACTCCAGCTTGCTTCTTCTGACCATTTGCTTGGAAAGTTGTTTTCCAGCCTTTCACTCTGAGGTAGTGTCTGTCTTTGTCTCTGAGGTGTGTTTCCTGTAGGCAGCAGAATGCAGGGTCCTCGTTGCGTATCCAGTTTGTTAATCTATGTCTTTTTATTGGGGAGTTGAGGCCATTGATATTGAGAGATATTAAGGAATAGTGATTATTGCTTCCCGTTATATTCATATTTGGATGTGAGGTTATGTTTGTGTGCTTTCATTCTCTTTGTTTTGTTGCCAAGACGATTAGTTTCTTGCTTCTTCTAGGGTATAGCTTGCCTCCTTATGTTGGGCTTTACCATTTATTATCCTTTGTAGTGCTGGATTTGTAGAAAGATATTGTGTAAATTTGGTTTTGTCATGGAATATCTTGGTTTCTCCATCAATGTTAATTGAGAGTTTTGCTGGATACAGTAATCTGGGCTGGCATTTGTGTTCTCTTAGGGTCTGTATAACATCAGTCCAGGATCTTCTGGCCTTCATAGTTTCTGGCGAGAAGTCTGGTGTGATTCTGATAGGTCTCCCTTTATATGTTACTTGACCTTTTTCCCTTACTGCTTTTAATATTCTTTCTTTATTTTGTGCGTTTGGTGTTTTGACAATTATGTGACGGGAGGTGTTTCTTTTCTGGTCCAATCTATTTGGAGTTCTGTAGGCTTCTTGTATGTCTATGGGTATCTCTTTTTTTAGGTTAGGGAAGTTTTCTTCTATGATTTTGTTGAAGATATTTACTGGTCCTTTGAGCTGGGAGTCTTCACTCTCTTCTATACCTATTATCCTTAGGTTTGATCTTCTCATTGAGTCCTGGATTTCCTGTATGTTTTGGACCAGTAGCTTTTTCCGCTTTACATTATCTTTGACAGTTGAGTCAATGATTTCTATGGAATCTTCTGCTCCTGAGATTCTCTCTTCCATCTCTTGTATTCTGTTGGTGAAGCTTGTATCTACAGCTCCTTGTCTCTTCTTTTGGTTTTCTATATCCAGGGTTGTTTCCATGTGTTCTTTCTTGATTGCTTCTATTTCCATTTTTAATTCCTTCAACTGTTTGATTGTGTTTTCCTGGAATTCTTTCAGGGATTTTTGCGATTCCTCTCTGTAGGCTTTTACTTGTTTATTAATGTTTTCCTGTGCTTCCCTAAGTGTGTTCAAGTCTTTCTTTAAGTCCTCCAGCATCATGATCAAATATGATTTTGAAACTAGATCTTGCTTTTCTGGTGTGTTTGGATATTCCATGTTTGTTTTGGTGGGAGAATTGGGCTCCGATGATGGCATGTAGTCTTGGTTTCTGTTGCTTGGGTTCCTGCGCTTGCCTCTCGCCATCAGATTATCTCTAGTGTTACTTTGTTTTGCTATTTCTGACAGTGGCTAGACTGTCCTATAAGCCTGTGTGTCAGGAGTGCTGTAGACCTGTTTTCCTCTCTTTCAGTCAGTTATGGGGACAGAGTGTTCTGCTTTCGGGTGTGTAGTTTTTCCTCTCTACAGGTCTTCAGCTGTTCCTGTGGGCCTGTGTCTTGAGTTCACCAGGCAGCTTTCTTGCAGCAGAAAATTTGGTCTTACCTGTGGTCCCGAGGCTCAGGTTTGCTCGTGGGGTGCTGTCCAGGGGCTCTCTGCAGCGGCAGCAACCAGGAAGACCTGTGCCGCCCCTTCCGGGAGCTTCAGTGCACCAGGGTTCCAGATGGTCTTTGGCTTTTTCCTCTGGCGTCCGAGATGTGTGTGCAGGGAGCAGTCTCTTCTGTTTCCCAGGCCTGTCTGCCTCTCTGAAGTTTTAGCTCTCCCTCCCACGGGATTTGGGTGCAGAGAACTGTTAATCCGGTCTGTTTCCTTCAGGGTCCGGCGGTGTCTCTGGCGCAGGGGTCCTGCCGCTCCTGGGCCCTCCCCCACGGGAGCCCAGAGGCCTTATACAGTTTCCTCTTGGGCCAGGGATGTGGGCAGGGGTGAGCAGTGTTGGTGGTCTCTTCTGCTCTGCAGCCTCAGGAGTGCCCACCTGACCAGGCGGTTGGGTCTCTCTCTCACCGGGTCTGGGAGCAGAGAGCTGCTGTGGGCCGGGATCCGCGGGTCGGAAATACTCTTTTTAAAAGGCCGCTAGAATGCAATTACCATGGTGCTTGAGATCCTTCCAGGCTTGATGGTCTCATAGACAGAATGCACAATCCAGGCATGTTTAGTGTGTCAGGAGATGTCACCAAGAAGGCATAGTAAGGACATTGAAGCAATTTGGTAAAGAGATATCCATGTTTGGGCTGCTAGCATCAGAGAGAAGAGGAATTGGCATACTTAATTTTTAAGCCACCATGACCATTTACTGTCAGATAGGATTGCTTTAAAGAATTAAAATTTGGTGGGGGGGGAGCTGGGAGAATGGCTCAGTGGTTAAGAGCACTGACCGCTCTTCCAGAGGCCCTGAGTTCAAATCCCAACAACCACATGGTGGCTCACAACCATCGTTAATGGGATCTGATGCCCACTTCTGATGTGTCTGAGGACAGTGACAGTCCACTCACATATATAAAAAACAAATCTTTAAAAAAAAAGAATTAAACATTTTATGTTTAAGCTGTTTCAGTATAAATTGAACAAAATGAAGAAGTCAGTGCTTTGAAATTTATGAACTAGATTTTAATTATGTAAGATAAAACTCACAAATGACTTCGAAGGAGGGGTCAACATGAACTTTAGATGAGTGTTTTCATGTGTCCCCATCCGCATATGTAATGGAAGATGAAGCATTTTAGGTTCATAAATCTGAAGTCTCTTGTCCAAGGTGAGATGCAGGGCACCTGCCTCTAAATTAATGTCACTTTTGCAGAGTTCTTCTTGAATCTCTTTGAAGTTGATTGCCCCTTTGGTTTTCTGTCGTCTTCAGAGAGTCTCACTCTGCAGCCAGGCTTAGACTCCTCCCCCGTCAGTCTCTTGAGGGTTGGGATTACAGCTTGTTCCCCTGTTACAGCTTAGACTGTTGTTCTGCAGAACTTCAAGTGAACAGTTAACAGATGCGCTGTGTGAAGAATGGTAACAGAGTCTCTCTTCTGGCCATCCCTGCCCACTTTCCTAATTCACTATTCCTCTTCTCTCTCTCTTCTCTTCCACCTTGTTCCCTCCTGTCCACAGACATTGCAATTGCTGCTCCATATGGTGGCGAAGATAAAAAGGGACTTGTTTATATCTTCAATGGAAGATCCACAGGCTTGAATTCGGTGCCATCTCAAATCCTGCAGGGGCAGTGGGCCGCTCAGAGCATGCCCCCAAGCTTTGGCTATTCAATGAAGGGAGCTACAGATGTAGATAGAAATGGATATCCAGGTACTTTTCTATAAACGTGTGTCACTCTGGGCTTTTTCAGTCCCCAAGGTATTAATTATTCTTTTCTTGCCCACCACCCCATTTAATGTTTAAACACCGATGAAGACTTTAAACAGCCCTGTTTGATGGGAATGTACAATATCAAACAAAAGGCCAAATGCACAGTCCAAATTCTTAAAATGGCATGCATCCAATGCCTTTTGTTTTTAAGGAGCTAGTATTTTTATGAACTAGCACAATCACAGTGTGTGTGTGTGTGTGTGTGTGTGTGTGTGTGTGTGTGTGTGTGTGCGTGTGTGCACATGCATGTGGAGTACACCTGCATGTGGAGGCCAGCGGTCACGTCTTGTGGTTGCTTCTGACATGTTATGTTTTGGCCAGGATCCATAACTGGAGCACATAAATTGGGCTATGCTGCTGAGCAAGCCTAGAGATCCTGCTGCCTCTCCCCCTAGGCCCATGCACAGCACCATATCCAGCTTGAGTGCTGGGGAATACAAACTCAAGTCCTCATGCTTTGTGCAATAAGAACTTTACTCACAGAGCCATCCACAGCCTGGACTAATCACTCTGATTTATAATAAAACATAGCAAAACAAGTACCATTTCACTGAATTTTCCCAACAACAATGTTGTGGAATGTAACTTAATCGAGGTCACGATAAGGCCATTCTGTAGATGTGACAGTAACTGAAATCAAGTAACTTGACCAGGGTTTCCCACTGAGTTAATCTGTTAGAGTGAGACCATCAGTTTAGATTTCCACATCCTTTGAGTATTATAGTGGATCTAGAATCAAAATTGATCCTTTCTTTACATAAAGTAAAATTTTGAAGACCCAGATGACCTCTGTTGTTGTAATAGACACTCTGGATTCTGGGTGTAAGCTTGGTGCCATGCTTTGGAAGTGAGACACGAGGTTTGTCTGCGTGTGAGCTGGCATTATGTCAGGGCTTTGTTGTGAGTGTGTATGTGCACTACAACGCTTAGTGTAGCCAAGTGTATCTGTGCCTTTCCCCTGATGCATTTACACTTTGTTGGAGGCACATTTTTTTTAGTGTACCCCAGGCTGTCCTGGAACCCATAGTTCTCCTGCCTTTGCCTTTTGAGTGGCTGTGACTACAGGTGTGCAGCACCATGTCCAGCTCATCCGTCCATCCATCCATCTGTCCATCCACCCATCCATCCATCCATCTGTCCATCCACCCATCCATCCATCCATCTGTCCATCCACCCATCCATCCATCTGTCCATCCACCCATCCATCCACCTGTCCACCCACCCATCTGTCCATCCACCATCCACCCACCCATCCATCCATTCATCCATCTGTCCATCCACCCATCGATTCATTCAGATGAATATTCATATATATATTGTATGCATATATAAATGTATAGGTTTTATTAGTTTACGTGAATGGATGTTTTACTAGCATGTATGTTTGTGCCTCATGTGTTCAGTGCCTACAGAGGCCAGAAGAGGGTGTCACACCCTCCAGAACTGTAGTTACAGACGATTGTGAATCCCCTTGTGGATGCTGTAACTAAATCTGGATCTGCAGGCGGAGCAGCCAGCGTTCTTTAACTGCAGAGCCATCTCACGACTCATATATATAATATATATATGCATATATATACACACACAGATGAGTATACATATAAGCATATATACATGTAAACATATATACACATGTAAATTATAGATAAACATATATAGAATTTAGCAAAATAACATCATACTTTATTTGCTCTTCATTGTGTATTTTATTTCTTTGGAATATCAGAAACATTTATTATTCTAAAACAAGAATTTCATGTTTCCCATTCTAACAAATAACTGTCATACCTTATTTTACCTTCTATTTCGGAATATATATACATACATACACACACACACACACACACACATATATATATATATATATACATACACACATATATATACATATACACACATACATGTATATATACACATGCATATACACACATATACATACACACACACATATATATATACACACACATATATACACACATATACATATACACACACATATATACACACATATATACATACATATACACACTATATACACACACATATATACATACATATACACATACACATATATGCACACATATATACACACACATATATACATACATATACACACATATATATACATACATATACACATACACATATATACATATATATACATAAACAGACACACACAGACATGTATATGTATGTATATATCTGCTATTGTTGTTTGCCTCTAAGTATTTCCTTAAATTTCCAAAATTCTGTCTCTGTTATTTCAAAGGCATGCACTCGTGTATGTTGTGTGTGGTGTGGTGGTAATGTGTCCTCTGGTGGTATTTGTCGGTATGTGTGGTTCTGGGTGCCTGAGGCAGTTGGAGGATGTGTGGAGTCACCTGGTGGATCCTCGCCTTTCCACCTTATTTGAGACGCGATGTGTGTGCTGCTGCAGCTTCGCTGGCTTGGGAGCTCTAGAGAGCCTCATCTCCAGTGTCAGGGTTAGAGACACTTGCACAGCTGTGTCCGGTGTCGGTAAGCTCCAAGCCGTCTCTCTAGCCCCCTAAAAGTGTTCCTGTTTACCTGAAGGAGAATCTACCTGATGATGAGAGTTTATTCATTGTTTTGGAATAGTTTTGCCTTGGGCACATTATCTTAACATTTTCTTGGCTTTGAGAATAAAACCCAGGAGCATTAAATGTGCCATAGAATAATGCATATTTTAAAAGGCATTTTTATTGCTAATATGTTCTTCCCTCTCTCCAGACTTAGTTGTCGGAGCTTTTGGTGTGGACCGAGCTGTCTTATACAGGTACGTCGTCTTATACAGGCATGTCTTATACATGTATGTCTTATACATGTATGTCTTATACAGGTATGTCATCTTATACAGGCATGTCTTATACAGGCATGTCTTATACAGGTATGTCGCATAGACTTTAATACAGGAATATCTTAACTTGTTTGAAACTTTTTTAAGTTAAGTACTCATTTGAAGTTCAGTTTGATTTTCTTCACGTAGTGACAAGACATTTGTTCTCGTCAAGGTTTGCTGCACACAGTCTATACTCAGGAAACTCTCAAAGGATAGAGAGCTAGAGTTTTTAATGTGTTTTTTTAAAGGCTATACAGAATTTTTCCTCAGTTGCCTTTAAATTTTGTTTGAGGACATTCTCCTGCGTTTCACTCTAGAAATGTATGGGTAGTGGCTGGCCGTGTGCACACAAAGCACTGAGCTTGGGCCCTCTGCCCGAACGAAAATGGATATAAGAAGAAGAGGCAGTGAAACTAAGTTGGTACTTGTGCCCAAGTGTTTTCCACCATAAGGGTATACCACCTTTATGTTATGTCATGAACATCAAAACTCTTTCATTTAAACTAGAGCATGATATAAATTTTCTCTCTCTCTCTCTCTCTCTCTCTCTCTCTCTCTCTCTTTAGCTGTATACATGCCCTGTTCTATGGGTCATCACTTCCTCTGCCTCAGAACACCAGCTGACCTCTTAAATGGGTTGAGGTTCTTGCATTGTTAGGGCTGAACTTGGCAAGAAAGTTAGCACTGGAGCGGTAAAGGGCACTGTGGTTGCTCAACTTCTTCACTGCCATAGAGAACATAAACTTACAGACTTCAGCCTGGTGCGGCTTTAATTCCAGCACTTAGGAGGCAGAGGCAGGGAGATCTCTATGAGTTCAAGGCCAGCCTGGTGTACAAAGCCAGTCTAGGATAGCCAGGGTTGTTGCACAGAGACCCTGTCTTGAAAACCACAACAAACAAATAAACAAACAAACCACCACCACCACCACAACAACAACAAACCAACAAGGAAAGCCCATACAGACTTCCAGGACTTATTTGAAGCAGCCTCATTGACCCGACCCCATTGTACTGTAATATAAAACAGGCTTGTGCATCTGAACTTTGCAAAACTAGTCTCAAGTTGAAGATCCCTTACTTGAAATGCTTGGGACCAGGAGTGCTTCAGATCTGGGAGTTTTATAGGTTTTCAAGTATCTGCAGAGACTCACCAGTTAAGCATTAAGCGTTTCTAGTCTAAAAGTCCCAAACTAGAAAGAGTCCAAAACATTTTTGATCATCTTGTTGGTACTCAAAATGTTGTAGGTTTGAGAATCCATAGTATTTTATAATTTGGATTTTCAGGATATGGGGATACTCAGATATATATTAGTTTATTGTTTTAGTTTATAAATTTTGTTAATAATTAATATAATTAATAGTTATGAAATTGTTAATAAACACTTGCATGAGCTAAGTATTTAAGAAATTTAAAGGGTAAAAATGGGTTGGAGAGATGGCCCAGCAGTTCAGAATGCAGTTAGGAGCGTATACTGTTCTTGTAGAGGACCCAAGTTTAGTTCTTAGTATCTATCTGAACCTATAACTTCATCTCCATAGGATCTGATGTCCTTTTCTTGCTTCTGCAGGCACCTGTGCACACCCCCCACTCATCTTCCACTCCAAATGCACAAAATTAGAATAATAACAAATATTTAAATAGTAGAAAATAAGCATGTCTATGCCACACTGTAATATTCTCCTCATTAAGAAGTCACGCCTGCCTTAAGTATGGTCTGTAGGTATTCTGTCTGTGTGGCAGGATCTGTCTTCTTTCCTACACATACGCCTGTCAGCACAGCTAGGTTTATGGTGCACACATTCCTCCCTGTGTTCCCTGTAATTAGCTGCATGTCCTAGAGCTGCTAACAGTTGTGCTTTATTGTGCTGAACTCAGGTAGGCTGATCAATTGCCTCACTTCCCTGGAATTGAACAATTGCCAAGATGCAGGATTAAATTAGGTCAGTGTGGGTAAAATGAGACAGTCGCTATCTTGTGTTTACATCTGGGCTAGCACAATTGCTGTTGCTATTACCAATTGCATCTGTAGTGAGTGAGAACTTAATCTATTTTTAAATAACCTTTCTCTCCTTTTCTTCTTCCTTCTCCCCCCTCTCCTTCCTTCCCTCCATCCCTTTCTCCCTCTCCCCGTCCCCTTTCCTCTCCCTTCCCCCATTTCTCTCTTTCTCTCATTTAAAATTAGAGCCAGACCTGTTGTCACCGTAAATGCTGGCCTTGAAGTGTACCCTAGCATTTTAAATCAAGACAATAAAATCTGCCCATTGCCTGGGACAGCTCTCAAGGTTTCCTGGTAAGGATCTTTATTTAGTAGTTGTGATGATTAATAGTTCAGTCATTGTACGAGGAACACAAAGTTAGCTGGCAGGGCTGAAATAAGAAACCCAGGCCGTTTCTGTGAGTGCAGTCTGTGTCCATGCCAGAGATTACATGTCACGGTTGACTTTCAAGGAAGCTACCTAGAAGGGTTGAGAAATAGCTTATAATTTAATACGAGAAAGGTTTTTAATTTATTATTTACGGTCAAAAGTGTATTTAAGAAGAAGAAAAAGGCAAACAGACCTCAAAACATTTTAATTTTAATTAGAAATAGACCCTTCTGAAAATTTAAGTTTATAAAAGGATGTTTTTTTTCTCAGACTTCATATATGTGAATAATGTTACAAAATTATTTTCTCTAATATTTTGTCTTTTGCTTGTTACACATACCCACATACAGAATCTATTTTCCATAAACCTAGTGTGTTAGTCCTCTGTGTTTTAATTTTTTTATCTTAAACATGAAATTTCCATGAGTTTTGCTGCATTTTCATTTAACTGTACTATAATTATCTTTTATTTAAATTGATTCATGTTATTTTAAAAACTTAACATTTTCATGTATGTCCAGATAACTACAAAACTTAACTAAGAGTCTTGAGTCGCGTATAACAAGAGCAGCTTGCCTTGAGGAACATTGTTCATGGTCCTTTACAGAACAGTCAGATAGAACTTATGGCTACGATGAGAACCACGCATAGATAGGAAAACTCTATTTGGAATGAGTCCGAGAAGGGCATTTTCCTGGCCTTCTTGAATCATTACTGCAAACACTGGAAGTTTGCAGTTCTTATTCTCCATTGGATTGTATAAAGCACTATGTAATGCTAGCTCATTGGTTGACTGGCAACCAAGCTGTTTAGGGTCTACCTGACATCTTTACATTCTTATCTGTTCTCACCTTCCCTGTGGGTGCTGGGTAAGTGCGGCTAATGCAGTCCACATTAAAAGGCTTCCTGTGGGATACCTAGAACAGTGTATGCAGATACAACCCCTTTTGACAGAAGAGCCCTCGGGCTCCTCTAATGATCATGGCACAGATCGGCAAATACATTTTGCATCACATTTCAGTGAATAAGAGGCCATGTCTCAACAACTAGAGAATGATAGAGAAAGACACCCAAAGTGGACTGCTGACCTCCATGTGTATACACATAGGCGAGCTCCTCCCCACATGTGTACATACATGTACATACAAGCACACAGACAATTAATACATAGAGAAATACTAGAAGAATATTAGAACATAAATAAAGATGAACATTTTTTTTTCATAATTCAGACTCTACCATCTGTTCTCTGCATTTGTGAATTCAACGAACCGTGGATAGAAATTCACAATAAAAATTGTATCTGTCCGGGAGATGTGCAGAATTTTTTCTTGTCATTCCTTAAAAATGCAATGCAGCAGATAGTCATATAGTATTTACATTGTTTTAGAAGATATAACTATTCTTTGGGTGTTACAACTATTCTGTGGGTGGGTGACAAAGTTGGAGGATGTCAGCTGTCTGCAGATACAATAACATTTTCTATCAGAGTCCTCAGGATCGGCTGATTTTGGTGTCGAGGAGTGAGCAGCTTGTTGCTAGACCCATTTCCCACCACCCTGGATACTAAGGGAGAGTTACATTAGAAATGTGCGATTTTGTGATACTCAGTTTTCAAATGATATACCTAAACTAGATTATAGAATTTACATTTGGAAACATTTTTTCTTACAGTTTTAATGTCAGGTTCTGCTTAAAGGCGGATGGCAAAGGGACACTTCCGAGGAAACTCAGTGAGTATCTCGTGCAGGATCAGTGTGCTAATGGTACACGGGCACAACGTGTATGCTTCAGGGCACCTGATGCAGTCAGTTATCCAAGTGGTTGTTATCATTTTAACCTGCATGCCTGTGCCTGAAGACATTTAAGGTCAAATAATTGCATATAATTCCTTTATTCGGCAGCTCGTAGGTCAGCTCAGATGCAGTAGTTTTGTTGCTGGACGTTGTGACTGGTAAATAGGATGCAGCATTCAGCGTGTTGAATGGTTAATACTGGGAGATAAATGGGGTCCGGCGGAGGTGTCATTGATTGTTCATGAATCTGTGCTCTACTGAGCGAAGGAAGGCCTTCGCCTTCCTTGGAAACGTTGTAAAGCTTATGTTGCTGCTTTTAGTCTGTGGAGCCAACACCATTCCCTCTATGCTGAAATGATTGGTGTGGTCCTGAGAGCAAGGTTTGCCAGCTGAATGGAGAGTGACTTCTGCTAGTGAGTAGGGGTAGGCTGGAGAAGAATGCTAACAGAGCTGCTCTCAGTGTGGCTGTGCAGAGGAGGGCAAGCAGGACCTCCCTAGAAGACCAGATTTATGTACAGAGCACAAGGAAGTGAGAGAGCAGAGGGATGCCCCTTGGACTGTTTAAGTCTGCGGTGGGGTGAGCTCACTCTGTCTGAGGAGCTGCAGAGGACAGGCCATGTAGTTATGGAGACAGAAAGGGGATACGCCTGCATTCGAAATCAGACACTTAAATATACAAAGAGACTCGAGGTTTTCAAAATTGCCCTATAAGTTCCTTTAAGCAGTTGCTTAAAGAAATAAGTATTAGAAGGCAGCAATTGCAACAAGTCGACAAGACACCTGCCATGTGCATTAGTGAGTAGAAGCTGTGAGTGTGTGTGTGTGTGTGTGTGCCTGTGAGTGTGTGCCTGTGTGTGCCTGTGAGAGTGTGTGTGTGCCTGTGTGTGTGTGCCTGTGCTTCTGTGTGCCTGTGTGTGCTTGTGTGTGTGTGTCTGTGTGTGCCTGTGAGTGTGTGTGCCTTGTGTGCCTGTGAGTGTGTGTGCCTGTGTGTGCCTGTGAGTGTGTATGTGTGTGCCTGTGTGTGCCTGTGAGTGTGTGTGTGCCTGTGAGTGTGTATGTGTCTGTCTGTGTGTGCCTGTGAGTGTGTGTGTGCCTGTGTGTGCCTGTGAGTGTGTGTGTGCCTGTGTGTGCCTGTGAGTGTGTATGTGTGTGTGTGTGTGCCTGTGAGTGTGTGTGCCTGTGTGTGCCTGTGAGTGTGTGTGTCTGTGTGTGCCTGTGAGTGTGTGTGTGCCTGTGTGTGCCTGTGAGTGTGTATGTGTGTGCCTGTGTGTGCCTGTGAGTGTGTGTGTGCCTGTGTGTGCCTGTGAGTGTGTGTGTCTGTGTGTGCCTGTGAGTGTCTGTGTGTACCTGTGTGTGCCTGTGAGTGTGTGTGTGTCTGTGTGTGTGCCTGTGTGTGTGTGTGCTTGTGAGCATGTGTGTGCCTGTGTGTGTGCCTGTGTGTGTGTGCCTGTGAATGTGTGTGTGTGCCTGTGCTTGTGTGTGTGTGCCTGTGCTTGTGTGTGCCTGTGTGTGCTTGTGTGTGTGCCTGTGAGTGTGTGTGTGTGCCTGTGAGTGTGTGTGTGTGCCTGTGAGTGTGTGTGTGTGTGTGTGTGCCTGTGTGTGCCTGTGTCTGCGTGTGCCTGTGAATGTGTGTGCCTGTGTGTGTGCCTGTGTGTGTGTGTGTGTGTGTGTGTGTGTGCTTGTGTGTGCCTGTGTCTGTGTGTGCCTGTGTGTGCTCTGAGAGGGATGGAACCCAGGGACTCATGCCCTCTACCACCAGCATGTTCCCCTCACTCAGTGGTAAAAATCTTAATTTACTTCTATTTTAGTCCATGGACTTCCTTCCCTTAGCTTAAATTAAAAGCAAAATCTCCCCTCTGATAACTTGGTTTCATTACTGTCTTTGTAATTGCATACGACAGTTTGGGGCGGGGGGGGGGTAAGTGAATTATTAGTTCCTGGAATTAATGTGTTGCTGTCTCACCATAACGCTTCGGAATTTAAATGAATTTGGAAGGAAGTTGCTTTCAGAAATGAGTATCTGCAGAAAGACGCTAGATGCTAGGACAGACGTGGGTGTACTGAATGTGTTGGTTATACTTGCTTTGGTTTGTATAGACTTCCAGGTGGAGCTTCTTTTGGATAAACTCAAGCAGAAGGGAGCCATCCGACGAGCACTGTTTCTCCATAACAGGTCCCCGGGGCACTCTAAGGACATGACTGTTTTCAGGGGGGGACAGACGCAGTGTGAGGAACTGGTCGCCTATCTTCGGGTGAGACGCTCTGCACTGTTATCCTTGCTTGTAGTTTCTCCTTCTTTCGTGTATATGATTTTTCCTACCTGTAAATTGGTGTTTAGTTAAAAAACTCAGAGAAGTACATGTGAGGAAATGGGCTTTTCTAGTGTCAAAGCCAATCTCAAAAGGTAGAGTTTATTCCTGTCAGATGGATGTTCGAAGAGGCTACAGTGTTACTGAATGAGTTGTGAAAAAGCCCATTTCTGGAAATATTGCTGGACTCTCAAATCTGCAAAACTCTCCAGTGTCCAAAAAGTAAGCAATCCACGACAGAGTCCCGGTGGCTAAGTTTGAAACCTGAGCTGTAAACCTCTGTGTGAGCCTAGTTTGAGGCGAGAGGTAGAGCCTGAAGCAGGGATGGGTTTGATTGTAGACATTAGCCAGGGATTGAGATTTAACTGAGGCCTTTTGCAGCTTGAGACTTGTTTGATCCTTCTGGGACACTGAAGGGTTTCTGGCACTCGTGCATGAGGGAGTCAGGGCCCTTTTACAGGAGTAGTTCAGTCTGGGAATCAGGTGATGTTGAGTCCAAGCAGGAATTTTTTCTTTATTGTATGTGTTTGTTTTACTTGTATGTATGTATGTATGTATGTATGTATGTATGTATGTATGTATGTGTATCATGTGTGTGCCTGGTATCTATCCCTGTGTGTGTGTCTGTCTGTCCATCTGTCTACTGTCTGTCTCTTTAAAGACATATCCCAGATATTAAGACCATCTATTATGCTTACTTTTATATGTATAGCTGTTCTGCCCTTACATAAGGCTATGTACCATATTTATGCCTGGTGCCCATGATGGTCAGAAGATGGCATTAGGTCTCCTGGAAATGGAGTTACAGATGATTGTGAGCTACCATTTGGATGCTGGGAATTGAATCTAGGTCCGCTGGAAGAGTGCTCTTAAACGCTGAGCCATCTCACCAGCCCCTGGGCTTTCTTAAAGCTTTTTGTCACTGCCCAATTTTACCAAGCCTTAACCACGTAACGTAAACTTGTGGTGGATACTTAACATCCAAACCACGTTAGCAGTCAGTAATAGGAGAAGTAAGTAAAGTTGATTGGAAAAAGACAGACAATGCAATTTTAGGTAAAAGCAATTATAATGGAGAATCATTTAAATCAAATTATTTTGATAATTACAATGGACTATCATAGGGGTAGAATATAGGGAAAATGTATGTGTACTTTAAATGCTATTTAATTTACATGACATGTCTGACAAATTTTAAAAAATGAACAAGCATCTACATAAAATTTGAAATAAAAAGGGACTCGAGGATAGATAAAATTTAGACCTAAATTATAAAATGTCTTAATTAACCAATATATAGGACAACTTAGATAAAACCCATTATTCCTAGACATACAAAACGCACCTGTCATAAGGCAATACAGAAAGCCAATAGCTACTGCATTGCTCATATGTGATTATGTATAGTACTTTAAAAACGAGAAGCCATTGATATCAGAGGCTATATATGAGATTATCTGCAGTTATCCAAAAGAGAAACAAAAACCAAAAGTGAGGGACATACTGTTCAGTGACACGTGCACTGTTATATCCCTATAAAATGTGGCACCGTCAAGTTGGGCATCCAGTCATCAGGAAAAGTGACCACAAGAGATTTCTAGACAAGCCTGAAAAACAGCAATGTCAACAGAGCAGGCGGGAGCAGGCGAACTGAAATTTCAGCAGCCCTTACCCTGAGAAGGGAAGCAAAGGTTGAAAGCAGAGGAGGTTGGGCAACTTAAAGCCACATTAATATTGATGCAATTACTGTGTTGGGTAGCTGCCTGAGTGTTCATTTTACCACATTGCCATACAATAACAGCCTCACTTTAAGGAAGATAAGGAAAGAATTTATTCAGGGAATGTGACTGACCGTGGGTGGAAGCCTTCTCTGAAGCTCAGACTCTAGGCCGTGTTGTGTATGTTTTTACAGACACAGGACAAAGAGAGGTTGGTGGGCTATCGAGTAGGTGGGCTAAAAAAGGCAGTGGAATCTCTTCTGTAAGGTTCAGATGCCATCTTTAATGTCTACAGGATTCAGATCTCTATCTCATCCTTTGGTTGCGGGAGGTGAGAGATCCACCGGGTTTTCTGATGGATTTCAATAGTTTCAGCTAGCCATGGCAGAGATTTATAGCTAAGGGCTATTAACAAGGACTAGTAATATTCTGTATAACACCTCCGGCTCATTATCTGAAGTATTACATTCTTGCGTAATTGGCAGAGCCCAGCTCTGGGCAGACTCTTAAATACATGTGGTTTCTTCAGAATATTTTGGTTCACAATTAACACACTTCATAGGTTTTGGTTTTGGTGAGTCAAATGTTACATTATAAAACTAAACCTGATGAATAGTTCTTACTGAACAACCATATGAGTTTACTATACGCTTACTCCAGTTAACACACTTTTTCAGAAGTTAGAACTGAAGGTCTGTGATGAATTCAGCTGCTTTTGTGGTCCCCCCTGTCCCCCGTTGTGGATTTCTCCAAAGTTTAGGATGACATCACCTTTGACCTGAAGCCCTTTTGTTTCAGGATGAATCTGAGTTTAGAGACAAGCTCACTCCCATCACTATTTTTATGGAGTATCGGCTGGACCAGAGAACGGCTGCTGATGCCACAGGCTTGCAGCCCATCCTGAACCAGTTCACTCCGGCCAACGTCAGTCGGCAGGTAACACACTCCCAAAGTTATTTCTTACTTCGTCCTTTGATCTTTTGTGAAGGCTTTACAGTTTGTGTTCTTAAGTATCATAACGGATTATTATTTTTGCAGTGTTGTTAGATGTTTAATTAAAGAAATCAGAGGGGGAAATAATCAGAACATTTAGATCTGAGATCTTTAAACCTGTTCAATAGTTACATGCACTGATAGACTGAGGCCACATTTTATATGCAGACAATAATAAAACAAGGAAAGCAACAAAAGACCACTCTATTTACATGTAGGTTTTTTAATTGACATGATGTTTTTTAATTGCTTTTTTTTTTTTTTACATTTTAAATGTTATCCTATTTCCTGGTTTTCCCTCCAGAAACCCGCTATTCCCCCACCTCCTGTTTCTATGAGGGTGCTCCCTCACCCACCTACCCACTCCCTCCCATTTCGCCGCCCTGACATTCCCCTACATTAGGACATTGAGCCTTGACAGGACCATGGTTCTCTCCTCCCACTGATACCTGACAAGACCATCCTCTGCTACATATGTGGATGGAGCCATAGGTCCATTCCTGTGTTCTCTTGGAATATGGTTTCATCCCTCGGGGATCTGGGGGTCCTGGTTGGTTGGTATTGTTGTTCTTCCTATGGGGTTGCAAATTCTTCAACTCCTTCAGTTCTTTACCTCCTCCACTGGGTCCCCATTCTCAGTCCAATGGTTGGCTGTGAGCATTCACTTCTGTATTTGTCAACTCTGGCAGAGCCTCTCAGCAGACTACTATATCAGGCTCCTGTCAGCATGCACTTTTTGGCATCAGCAATATTGTCTGGGTTTGGTGTCCGTAATATGGGATGGACCCCCCAAGTAGGGCAGTCTCTGCATGGCCTTTCCATGGAGTTTCTACTCCACACTTGGTCTCTGTATTTCCTCCTGTGAGTATTTTTGTTCCCCCTACTAAGAAGGTCTGAAGAAGGTCTTACTTTTTCTTGACCTTCTGTGGTCTGTGAATTGTATCTTGGGTATTCTGAGTTTTGGGGCCGTGTGTGTGTGTGTGTGTGATGGATATATCATATATAAGTAATTGCCAAGTTTGTACCTAGAAACCTGACTGGGAACAGTGAGGGGATGAAGGACAAACAAACATACATGTACTGAAAAGCGGGGTTCAGGGAGTGATGTGCACCCTGATGGAGTAGTACCAATATCACAGCATCTGGGAACCTCAGCGTGTTTGTTACGTACATCATGGGGTTGATGGTGGGGATTAGGGAGTCTTGTACGTGGTCTCTGTAGGTGAGGAGTCTCAGTAGGTAATCATCTGGGAGGAGGAAGGTACAATTGCTAGGTTTTGCACTCACTGCCAATTTATTTATATGAGTACACTGTTGCTGTCTTCAGATACACCAGAAGAGGGCATCAGATCCCATTACAGATGGTTGTGAGCCACCATGTGGTTGCTGGGATTTGAACTCAGGACCTCTAGAAGAGCAGTCAGTGCTCTTAACCGCTGAGCCATCTCTCCAGCCCTCATTAGCATAATCTTGGTTGTCACAAAAGTGTGACTTCCTTTCTAAGATCTCATGAACAGTGTTTATTTCTGGGGCTATAATTTGAGAGTTGTAATATGACAACATAGAAGGCAGATTGAAATATTTTTAAAAGTTTACATGTAGTCTATATATTTTTAACAAACATACTTTGTTTTGTGCCTTGATAATGTGTCTGCCATTTTTTTACTATCCACTAGCAAAGGGCTTGTGAGCGTAGTTCTGCATTCAGAGTTATTATCGGGTGGTTGGATGTTGTACTGATGGTTAATTTTATATCTGAGCTTCTTAGTATCTGTACTTCAATGTGGTACTTGCTTTAGAAATAACTTTTTACCTGTGCCTTATTGTATGGGTTTTGATGTATGCACTATGACAATTTTTCTTTATAGTTTTAGAATTTATTTAGAAATATTCATCATTATTGTTACTATTGGTTTCTGAGATAAGCACTCACTAAAATAGCAACACATAAACCAAGAATGACCCTGACTTTATTTCCCTTTTTCTCCTCATGTATTTGTTCCTTCTGTGTGTCATACCAACATGTCTTTTCTTGTATTGTTTCCCTTTTGAGGGTTTTCCCACATGTTCTTCATAGCACATTCCCTTGGCCAGAGCCAGAAAAAGGAAGTTTTGATATTTGCTTTTTTCTTCTGGTTTAATTAAGTTATTGATTGATTGATTGATTCATTCATTAATTTTGTTTTGTTGGTTGGTTTTTTGTTTTTTGTCTTTTTTTTAAAGCTTCTTCCCCAGTGTTTAGTACATGCTGAACTTATTTTGACTTTTTTCTTCCTACCTAATATTTGCAGCCAGTTTCCAGCAGCAGACGACAATGTTCACCTTGTCACTGCTTGTACATGTTAGCCAGGAGCACATTTGAAAGGACCCCTCATTCCTTGTACTAGACTTCATTCTAAAATTCTAAATAATTATACTTCGTCCTATTTTTTCCCTTATCCTCGATTACCTCCATTGACATGTTTAAAGATGGGTTTCTAGGATCCATGTAGAAAACAATGAAATGTTTTCTTTTTAGGCTCACATTTTACTTGACTGTGGCGAAGACAATGTCTGTAAACCTAAATTGGAAGTTTCTGTAGATAGGTAAGTTCTGCTATAAACTGTAAATATAAAAAATAAGAAATTTAAATGGGGGGCTGGGGATTTAGCTCAGTGGTAGAGCGCTTGCCTAGCAAGCACAAGACCCTGGGTTCGGTCCCCAGCTCCGAAAAAAAAAGAAAAAAGAAAAAAAAAAGAAATTTAAATGGAAAAGCACACTTCTCTACTCAAAATGCTGATGTTTCTAAGGAGAATTACTTATGGAAAGGAGAAATCCCAATTTTCTTCACAATAAAGCAAGTTATACAGTGGTATTTCACTATATTAATATGGTGTTCTCACTAGGGCCGGACTTGGCAGGTTAGGACCTTTGGGTGTACATGAGTCCTACTAACTGCCGTGCTGCACTTCATTGTGGACAAGCTCTGAACTGAGGAATATCCTTACCACTTGATAAGACTGTTGTAAGCATTATGACAAAAGAACAATCCATCTTTTTAGCAAGGCAATCAAGGATTAAAAGTACATGCACAGATACAGCGTGACTTTGGTGGCATGTGTACACAGGCATGAACTGTAACGGCCACCACCGTCCAGTCACACAGTGAGGAGCAATAGACTTTCACCCAGTGTGCTATGTTCTGTTTTCTGTTGAGCTGCTGAGAAGCCTTGACCCATCCCGAGGCAGGGAAGGCTGTCAGCCACGTGACTGTCTCCAGTTTCTGTGAACAGTCACGCGCTCCCTCCCCACGGAGTCTCTTTTCACTGTTGGATTTGAATTAACTTCCAGTGATCAAAAGAAGATCTATATTGGGGATGACAACCCTCTGACCCTGACCGTGAAGGCGCAGAATCAAGGAGAAGGCGCCTATGAAGCTGAGCTCATCGTTTCTATCCCACCGCAGGCTGACTTCATCGGGGTTGTCCGGAACAACGAAGTAAGCAAGCTAGCTGTCTCTTTGAAAACCTCGGCACACTTGCTGCCCTTGTTCACATTCATGAGGTGGTCCGTATTTAGTAAGCCCAAGCTTAGCCATTCTGAGACTAAACTGCTAGACAATATAGTGACTATCTTACATAATTCCTTTCAGGCTTGTGCTTTGCATAATGTATTATTGTGGAGTTATTAGGTTTGCCAGGCAAGCATCTGAAAAATGAGGTCAGCTAGATATCATCCCTAAGCCTGCCCATCACATTGCTAGCCAGATGCAATCTAAGTCCTCCCAATGCTTTCACATTTGCATGCAGCCGTGGTTCACAGCTCTGACTTCTTTCTGTATTACTCAAATAGATTTATTTGCTTCATGAAAAGAGGAATTTAAATACCTCCAGGATATTGGGTCAGGACTTTGTAGTTTCTGCTTTTTGGCTACTACTGATTTCTTTTTGCATCCTAACCCCACTCCTCTCTTGTTTTCTTTCTTGTCTATCAAAGGCCTTAGCAAGACTGTCCTGTGCATTTAAGACAGAAAACCAAACCCGGCAGGTGGTGTGTGACCTTGGGAACCCGATGAAGGCTGGAACTCAAGTAAGGCATTTTAATTCCAGATGTTTCTCTCTGTAAACAGAATACCGTGGTCTTTTCCCCCTCTAGGTTTTTTAGAGTAACTTCAAACCAAGTTGGGTTTTCCTTTGTTACTGCTGTTTGTTTTTGTATGCCAGGACCTTGCACATGCTTGGAAAATGCCCTGCTGCTGGGCCACATCTTAGTCCTATTTTGTTTGCTTGTGTTTTTAAGATAGGGTCTTGCTATGTAAGCTCACATGGCTACAAACTCAAGTTCTTCCTGCCATTGTCTCCTAAGTGCTGCATTACAAGGCTGCTGCGTATCACCACGGCGATCTACGTCACATCTTTATTTTAATTTATATATTTTTATTTAAAAATTTTAATTTTTTATTTACTTCGTATGTGTATGCGTGTATATGTGTGTGTTCACATTATGCCTACATATGCATGCATGTAGGTGACCACATGCTAGGGGGAGGTCAAAGGACAACTCTTGGAAGTTGACTCTCTCCTTCCACTGTGTAAGACCTGGGAACTGAACTCAGGTCACCAAGTCAGGTAACAAGTGTCTTTACCCACTGAGCCATTTATTTCATTTGCCCTCAAAATAGTATCATTGAATTAGTTTAGATTTAGAGTTTAATTATTAATAGAACTGTTTGTTTTAACTAGGATACTAAAATTTTAAGTGGAGCTGTATGAGCTTCCAAAAATTTCTTTTCACGGTCCCTTAAATAGTAAGCAGTAAATAGACAAAAACACGATTTAAACTTGAGGCCTAAGATGCTAATTTTAGTGTTTTGAGCCAGGGTGTCTGTGGAACCTTAAAAGCCACGCTGACAAACACAAAGGCCTGTCACTCTTAAATAAGCTGGTGCTATTTTATTAAGCTGAAGTCTTATTTCATAGGGAACTTAGTTGGATCAGGCTCCCCTTCTGATGGTGAGCACAGAGCTTTAGAGCATTAGGCCACGCTCCCAAGGAGGCTCTTCCCAATGCCCTTTTGGAAACAGTATTGTTTACCAATATTCAGGAAAACATGGCTGTACGTGTGACGATTTACAAGTAGATCATGGCGTGGCACACCGATGTCAGTTATGTGCACATTGTTGCCATGGTGTAAACACTGCATGCTCCTTTAAGTGTTCATCCATGGGCAGCTGTATCCTGGACAGACATTTCCTAAAGAGCAGCTTTGTGTTTTCTCATTCTCTGGTTCTCTAGTGTATGGCTGCTTTAGTTCCTGGTTTTCCTCCTTTTCCTTTTTCTTTCTTTCTTTTGCTTTTTCAAGACAGCGTTTTTCTGTGAGGCCTTGACTGTCCTGGAACTCGCTTTGTAGACCAGGCTGGTCGCCAACTCAGAGATCTGCTGGCCTTTGGACTAAAGTTGTGTGTTTCCATGTCTGGCAGTTCCTGGCGTTTCTAAGTGGCCAACTCCAGACTTTGTAATGGGAGTGCAGCGAGCGCCACAGAGGTGTCTTTTTTACCCGCAGTTTTGTGAACTGCTATCTTATACATGTAATTTTGTCGTTTTCTTTCTTCCTTCCTTCCTTTCTTTCTTTCTTTCTTTCTTTCTTTCTTTCTTTCTTTCTTTCTTTCTTTCTTTCTTTCTTTCTTTCTTTCTTTCTTTAACCAGGCAAGCGCTCTACCACTGAGCTAAATCCCCAACCCCTGAGCTAAATCCCCAACCCCCGGTCGTTTTCTTTAAAGTCAATCAGTTTTCTGTCTTGGGGCTTAAGTTGTCCCAAGGGAAGGGGACTGAGAGCGGTGTGAGAGGAAGATTCTGCTTCCTGACTCCTTTAACTCTGTACTCCTAAAAACCATCCAATGTGGGGTTGAGTTCCTGAGTTCAATTCTCAGCAACCACATGGTAGCTCACAACCATCTGTAATGGGATCTGATGCGTGTGATCACAGATCTTCTTGTGTGTCTGATGACAGCTACAGTGTATGTATAGAAATAAATAAACCTTTAAAAAAAAAAAAGGAAAAAAGCCTCCAGCGTTTCCTGTCTGGCTTCCTAGCTCAGATCAGTTGTCAGCCGCCTATATTTTCTTCTGCTCAACTGTGCAGTGCCTTCATTGGAACAACAGACATTATAACTGTTAGAAAGACAGTTAATTGTAGGCAGGCAGGTATGCCTATAGTTAACAGTTGTTCAATAGCCTCCATTATGACCTCAGTGGAAAACCAGATGTAATCATTTTTGTTCAGCTTTACAATAAAACTCATGAAAGTACAGTTTAGAACCCACTCCTTTATTTGGATGCCAGATTTGACGTTTCTGATTTAAAGAAGACACTGATCACCATTGTTACCTCTTCCCCTCTTAGCTGCTTGCTGGCCTTCGTTTCAGCGTGCACCAGCAATCAGAGATGGATACTTCTGTGAAGTTTGACTTGAAAATCCAAAGGTATGAAAACACGGCATCAGGATAAAGTAACCATTTTTTTCTCTTATAAATATATCACATACCACCCTTTACAGATGGAATAATGCAGGTTCGGTACTGCATTATCGGATTTTTTTTATTTGTTTGCTTGTTTGTTTATTTATGTGCATTGGCGTTTCGCCTGCGTGCATATCTGTGTGAAGGTATCGGAGCCTCTAGAACAGGAACTATAGAGAGTTGGGAGTGGCCGTGTGTAACTGCCATGTGGGTGCTGGGAATGGAACCCCTGTCCTCTAGAGGAATAGCCAGCGCTCTTAACCGCTGGGCTGAGCCACCTCTCCATCCCTGCATTATAGAATTCTTAAACCAGTTTTACAAATGATTTTATTGTCAATTTGAGTTTATAAAACAAATTTGGGAAATAAAGCTTTTCTTCATCTTTGAATTAATTAATTGATCAGTATGGCTTCAGTCGAATTAATGGAAATTAAAATAATTGGTTGATCGGTGGGGCTTCAGTTTCTATTCTGCTTCAGTTGTTTAGTTCTAGTTCCCCCGAGTTTTCCCTTTCATGGCTTTGGTGATAAATGTGCCCAGTTCAGTCCTGAGCCTGTTTCTTTCTTTTTCTTCTTCACTTTTCAGCTCTAATTCTTTTGACAATGTCAGCCCAGTCGTGTCTTACAAGGTCGACCTTGCCGTTTTGGCTGCCGTTGAGATAAGAGGGTAAGTGTGCGCCTCAAGCTGAATATCTCGTTGTTGTTGTTGTTGTGCTTGCTTCTGAAATGCTGGACTCTGACTTTCTGCAGGCAGCCACCCTGCCTCAGGGCTGCTTTCCCAAGGCAGTGGCCTGTGGAGAGATGAGGCCCCGAGTGTGCTTCAGAGTCCCAGGTTATCTTTCTGGTGGTCGTTGGAAAGGCATGGTAACTGCCATCTTATGTACGTTGATTGAACCTCTACAGCGATTGCTCACTGGTTCGGCTGTCGCGTGCTGGTTTAACAACAGTGGCTTTTCATGCATAAGTTCATTCATAAGCTTCCCCTTTAGGCTTTTTAAAATTACCTCTGATGTTAGAATATTTGGGAAAATGAACTGACTGCACTGTGTGATATTCACGGTAGGTTTTCTTTGTTTAGAGTTTCAAGCCCAGATCATATCTTTCTTCCAATTCCAAACTGGGAGTACAAGGAAGCCCCTGAGACTGAAGAAGACGTTGGGCCTGTTGTTCAGCACATCTATGAGGTTTGTAGTCCTGGGACCTAATAGACAGCTACTGAAAGGGCCATGGGGAATGTGGCTAAACTTTAAAACCAACCCTATATAAGCTTTACTTGGCGGTTGCATAACGTAAACATGTACCAGAAATCCTACTTGTAAGTTCTTTTTTATAGACAAATAGCTATATTTGTTTAAGGAACGCAAAATCGACTCTGAGTAAACAAAAGTGTGTGCCCCATGACTTTTTGAAGTTCTGACTAAAAATTGGAAATGCCTGTAATTTGGCAAATTGAGTCAGCATTCAGTAACTCTTTAGCAGTCTTCTCGACGTTTGCTTCCCGGTAGATCTGTCTCTTGAGAGATAAGCAGGTTTGACCCGTGTGCACAATGGTCATGTTTGAAGTCTATCAACAGCAACTGCTGCTGTTAGACAGATCCCGTTTGTGATAGCATTTCTAGTGCCAGCATTGTGGAAGGATTGTACAACTAATTATTGGCCAAGGCGCTTACATTTTCTTTTCCTTATTAGCTGAGAAACAATGGTCCAAGTTCATTCAGCAAGGCAATCCTGAACCTCCAGTGGCCTTACAAATACAACAACAGTACTTTGCTGTACATTCTCCATTACGACATTGATGGCCCGATGAACTGTACTGCCGACACAGAGATCAACCCTCTTAGAATTAAGGTAGTCAGCCCTAAGTAGCTCTTTATTACCCTAACTTTTATTTTCTTTCTTTCTCAATGGATACATGAAATATAAAATAAAAACAGCTAATTTGATGTGTGAACTCTGCAAAAAGGATTTTAGTTCACGACCAGAACACTAAAAATTAGCCTATTTATGGAATAGGTAAAAAGTGACTGTGAAATCCTTGCGAACCTTATGTTTATGAATGTTCAGTAAATCTCAGGAGATGTTCTTGACCATGGGCCATTGTAATATCAGTTTATCAAATGTGTAATGCTGTATTTAAGGCTATTTTATTGTTGAAACTTTTGTTTATAGAAGAATAAGATAGACTATTTTACTTACGACTTGATTTACAGAGTCTAGGGAAGTGTCATTTTATAGGACTTTATATATTTTTGGTGATAGTGATCTTTGTCCTAAAATATATATTTACCTAAAAGTATTACATCACACCGGGCAAATGATGGCACATGCCTTTAATCCCAGCATTCAGAAGGCAGAGGCAGGCGGATCTCTGAATTTGAGGCCAGCCTGGTCTACAAGTTACAGGACAGCCAAGGCTGCACAATGAGAACCTGTCTCAAAAACCCAACAAAACAAAACAAAAAAAATTGCATCACATACAGTCTAAGGAAAGTTATAAAAATAAGCCAGGCTTGATGGGACATGCCCGTAATCCCATAAATTTTATGTTATCTGGGATTACATTTTGTGTTCAAGGCTGGTCTGGACTGCATAGTAATACTCTTTCTAAATTGCAGAACAAATCAGACTCAAGCCTCCTAACGGACTCTCATCATAGATGTGCTGTAGAATTTCAGCTCTTTCAGCATTGGTATCAGTTTCCCGCCAGGGATGCCAGGAGAAGCAATGGTTAGGGAAAGCTAACATTTGTATGTAACTAACGCTGTCGATCTTTTATTTTCTGTCTTTCCTGTTCACTAATGCAGAGTGGTAAATTTTCTGTCATACCACATTGTCATAGATTATATGCCAATCATATCTAAGTGTCAGTGCCCAAGTGTCAACGTAAGATGTTTTTCTGTTATCATTTAACCACCGTTTTATAGTGCAGTCCATGTCTCGTCTTTACAGATGCCCGAAAAGAATGACACAGCAGCTGAGCAAGGAGGAAGAAATCATCTCATCACCAAGCGGGATCTCAGCCTCAGTGAGGGAGATGTTCACACTTTGGTAAGTGCCATCTCAGGCGCACAGAGAACAAGCACCTAAAAATACACGATTCCAGGACACTTGACAGCAGCACTGCCTACAAGATCTTCGGTCCCCTTGATCGTCGTCCTGGTTACACCCATGACGCTTCTCAACTGATCCATTCCATATACTGTTTAGTAAAAGCATTTTGTGTTCTGCCTGCCTCGGCTGTTCCTCCAGCTGGGCGTTTTTGATCTCACCTTTCTCTTTGACGCATCAATGGCATTTTCCAGGAGAAACCCGGAGGCCCAGTGATGAAAACATATGAAGGGAATAGTTAGTGCAGTGATGGAACTTCAGTCATGTCAGGGCTGTTTAGTGTCGTACTGTTTGATAGAAATGCATGGTTAGCAGCCACTATTTGTTAAAGCCCTTCTTTTATTTAATTACACTCTCATTTTTCTTTGTCTGTGGCACATACATGTTGTGGTATGTCTGCAAAGGTCAGAGGACAACCTGTGGGAGTGACTTCTTTGCTTCTAACACGTTGGTCTTCAAGTTTGACAGTGAGAACCTTTACATGCGAAGAAGCCATCTTCCCAGCCCACACAGTCTACTGTTTTTATGTAACTGAGTCCTGTGGTCAAAGGCTCGTTGTTCAAATACTGAATTTTCTTCACCACATCAGGGCGATATTCTCTCCTGGTTCTCCATCTGCCGCCCCTATGCTCTTCAGTCTCTGTGTTTGGATTTTCATCCCCTACACTGACCGTCAGGCTCCTTAACTGTGGGTTAGAATTTCTCTTAAGTGTCTGTCAGAAAATATCAAATCTGAAAGTACATCATGGAGTTTTCCCAGCGTTTGTCCTTCCACACTGATCCACATGTGGTGACTACAAACCCCATTCTCCATAGAAATTCTTCCTCTCTGTGTCTCAACTCCTACATCCTGCGTCTCAGTAAATTCCATCCCCATCTACTTTGTCAAACGCCTCCTCATTCTAACCCATCTGTGCCAACTCTGTTCCTTCACGTGGCCCACACCACTTTCTGTTGACTGTTACCAACCTTGGCCTCTGACTTTATGCCTTTATCTCTTCCAGTGTCTATTTACCACAGAACACTCTTTGATGTGTAGGTCACTGGCAGGTCACCACAGGAATTTCTGAGTTGACTCAGAAGAATCACAGGCATTTGGAGAGAGGGCTCAGTGGTGAAGAGCAGCAGCTGCTCTTGTAGAGGACCTGAGTTTGGTTCCCAGCACCCACAGCAGACAGCTCACAACCTGCAGCCACAGCTCCAGAGGGACCAACACTTCTGGTTTCAGAGGACATTTTCATTCATGTTCACACACTCCTACACAGGTACACATAACTAAAAAGAAAATAGTCATTAAAAAGCAGTCACTGATTTATGGCTATAGTAGTATGTTATTAGGAGTCATTTTATTCTTTTATTATTCTCTTATTATTTAATCTTTTATTCTTTTTTTTAAAAGATGTATTTATTATATATAAGCACACTGTCTCTGTCTTCAGACACCAGAAGACGGCATCAGATCTTGTTATGGGTGGTTGTGAGCCACCGTGTGGTTGCTGGAAATTGAACTCAGGACCTCTGGAAGAGCAGTCAGTGTTCTTAACCACTGAGCCATCTCTCTAGCCCCCTAGTCTTTTATTCTTTTAAAAGAATAATAGTACTAGGTTTTCCCCTTGTCCCATGACCTATCTTATCTAATCTCAGATTCTTGGCCACCATTGTAGTGTCAATTACATAAGTGGGTTCCATCTTATGGAGTGGGCCTTAAACCTCATTTAAAAAAAAAAAACAAAAATGTTGGTTACTCACATAACATTGGTGCCTCTATTGCCCCAGCCTATCTTGTTGACAGGTCACTGTGGTAGGGCACAGGGTTTGTAGCTGGGTGATACTGATGATCACATTTCTCCACCAGTAGCATGCAGGGTACCTTTTCAGTCCCATGAAGGTCAGTCAGGTAGGGGTGGAACTTCTAGTTAGGCACCAGCTGGACTTTTCCACTGTAGATGACATAAGTAAGTTGTGTCCTCCGTAGTAGGACTCTACCATTAGGTTGTGGAGAACAACCAGTAGCCTGTATGTTGGGGGATGTCCATTGGGCTCCTTTGTGCAGCGACAAAGGAAGATGTGACCTATCTCCAGCAGTGGAGATTTATGGTGGTCTAACTGGAGCCTTCTCTCCCCATTACGTGGTGACTCCATTAAATCCCCTTCAGGAAGCTTCTATAGTAATAGGTTTCCATATAGGTTTCCCAGTGCTGTCTAGTTCCCTGACGTTCCCTGCTTTACCCACTCCCCTGTCTTCTAGTCTAGTTTTCCCTTGAGCTCTCCATAATGCTACATGCTATGTCTGCTTGTCCGAGAGATCGTCTCCCTCTCTCCCCGCCCCCATACCTTACTAGGTACTTAACCTCTGTGGTTATTCAGATTGTAGCACACATTTTGAAAACTAGCATCCACATATAAGAGAAAGTATGAGCCAGACAGTGGTGCTGCATGCCTTTAATCTCAGCAGAAGTAGAGGTAGGTGGTTCCCTGAGTTCAAGGCCAGTCTGGTCTACAGAGTGAGTTCCAGGACAGCCATGTTTATACAGAGAAAGACTGTCTCAATCAATGGAGATGGAGAAGGAGGCATACAATACTGGTCTTTTTGGTTTCCAATCTTGATTACCCACATTGAGTGAGACATAAAACGAGTCTCTTCTGAAATCTGTCATTGGCTAACTTGGTTTGACTTAGTAAAAGCAGGTACCATGTCTTTTTTTTTTTTTCTTTTTTTCGGAGCTGGGGACCGAACCCAGGGCCTTGCGTTTGCTAGGCAAGCACTCTATCACTGAGCTAAATCTCCAACCCCCCCTTTTTTTAAAGATTTATTTATTTATATTTATTTGAGTACACTGTCACTGTCTTCAAATAAATCAGAAGAGGGCATCAGATCCCATTACAGATGGTTGTGAACCACCATGTGGTTGCTAGGAATTGAACTCAGGACCTTTGGAAGAGCAGTCAGTGCTCTTAACCACTGAGCCATCTCTGCAGCCCCATACCATGACTTTTGGGTCTGAATTACCTCACTTAGGATGATTTTATTTTTCTAGCTCCATTCATTTACTGTTGTTTCAAAATGTTATTTTTTTAACACCTGAATTATATTCCCTTATGTAATTCCTTATCCATTCAGCAGTCGATAGACATCTACGCTGTTTCCCAATTTCTGGCTATTATAAAGAGGGTGGCAACAGACATGGATGAGCAAGGATCTCTGTAGTATGACGTGGAGCCCTTTGGCTATGTGCCTAAGAGTGGTATAGCTGGATCTTGCAGTAAATCAATTTGCAACTTCCTTGTGTCTAGTTAACTTCTTCAGACTGAAGTTTTCTTCCTAGTGCATTCTGTAGAAACAAGGTCTCTCACTGAACCTGGAGCTCACTGATTGGCGAGACTAGCCAGCTAGCAAGCCCCAAGGGTCCTCCTGTCTCTTCCTTCCCAGCTGTAGGATAACTGGCGTGTGTCTCTGTGCCTTGCTTTCATTCTGTGGGTGCTGAGAACCAGAATCAGCTCCTTACGCTTGCCTAGCAGGTGCGTTACTGACTGATCCACTCTCTACTTCTTGTGTAATTCTATGCCACTGATTTAAATGTGCATCCTTAATGATGATAAAAAAATTGTTTTTATTACTGTGGCAAGTTTTGAAATCCTTCCTTCCTTCCTTTCTTTGTTTCTTTTTTCTTTCAAACAGACCAATCTCACTGCAGCTCAGGTTGAAACTTCTACTAATCTTCCTGCCTCAGCTTCGTGAGCACTGGGACTACAAGCTTGCATCACTGTGGCTGGCTTAGTTTCTTCCCTTTTAAACTTATTTTTGGTGTTTGGCATCGAGCAGCTCCTTATGAACTTTAGGTTCAGTGTGCAGACTTCTTAGGGCCACCCTCATCCCAGTAGCAGTTTGTGGGTCCAACCCTGATTGGAGAACTCTTGCGTCCCAGAACACAGGCTATCTAGTTAGGTTCTCTTTCGCTCCTTTCAATAATATTTCAGTTCCTTTCAGAGTTTTCACAAAAAGCTTTTAGTTTTCAGTGTCGTAGTTTTGCACTAGTTATTCTCGTTTTGATGTTGTTTTTCTTTCTGCTGTTGTCACTAGTGTACAATCGACAAGTCCTAGTTGTATGTTGAACTTGTACACCCTGCAGGATCTGTGCTCTGTCGTTGTGTCTGTACTTGTTGATTAGGTCTTTATTAGTTTTAGAGTAGCTTGCTTGGTGGTCGCTGTTGTTTTGGGTTGGTTTTTAATACATGAGATCTTTTCATCTGAGAGACGGCGTGGCTTTATTGTTTATTGTCAGTGTCCTGCTGAACCACACTGGCTTGGCCTGTGCAGTTGACGAGAAGCAGCGTGTCCAGACCCCTCTCCTTGCCTGTGGTCTTCTGTTGAGTGTACAGCGAGTTGTGCTTCTTTCAAGGATGTCCTTTATCAGGTGGAGGAAGCTCACTTCTCTTCCTGTTCCTCGGCTGCTGGTGCCATTAACTGGACAGCATGCTCTGAGGGGCACGCATGTGGTGTGGTGCAGTGTGGCCAGCACATGGAGGGATGTGGCCAGCACATGGAGGGATGTGGCCAGCACATGGAGGGATGTGGCCAGCACATGGAGGGATGTGGCCAGTACATGGAGGGATGTGGCCAGCACATGGGGGGATGTGACCAGCACATGGGGGGATGTGACCAGCACATGGTCGTGGTGGCTATTTGTTTCCCTTAGCTGCCAACCTTCAAGTTCCTGAGGAAAACACTAATTTTCACAGGTGTCACCAGCGTGTGATTTTTCTTTCCACAGGTCTCACGCAGAATAATAATTAAAGATTCACTGCTTTCTTTGCTCTTCTACAGAGTTACTGTGATCCAGCGTCTTACAATGACCGTGTTCAGGGTTTGCCCGGAGAATGTTTGGTTGTTGTCATAAAAATGAACTTTTCAATATTACAGGCTTTATGTTCCTAAGAGTAATATACACCATGAAACAATGCTTTTGCCAGGTGTGGTGGCAGGCACAGGTAGGCAGATCTCTGTGAGATTAAGGCCAACCTAGCTTACGTAGTAAGTTCTCGAACAGCCAAGGCTATGTAGCAAGACCCTGTCTCAAAACATATAAAGAAAGAAACGAAAGAAAACTGTTTTTTTCTGAAGGGAGATGGCGGGGAAGACTGGGAGGAGCAGAAGGGGGAAAGTTGCTGTTGGATGTAATATATGAGAATAATAATAATAATAATAAAATAATAATAATAATAATAATAATAATAATAATAATAATAATAATACAGCACAGAGTTAACTATTTTCCTGCTTGTTAAGCATTATGCCTAGAAGACAGAAGAAGCCATAGATTTCTCTTTGGCCTTCACGTAAGAATGCTTACTGTTCAAACGTTCCAGCCGACAGTGTGGTCTGACTTTGTGAGGAAATGGTCTGTTCTGGCAGGGCTGTGGAACTGCTCAGTGCTTGCAGATCACCTGCCAGGTCGGTCGACTGGATAGAGGGAAGAGCGCCATCCTGTACGTGAAATCCCTGCTGTGGACCGAGACGTTTATGAACGTAAGCAGATAGGTGTACCAGAAGATTTATACAGCTTTCAAAGGAATGATAAGGCTTGCTGCCTAAGACACCATCCCATTGTTGTCTCTGTGCAGAAGGAGAACCAGAACCATTCCTATTCCCTGAAGTCATCCGCTTCATTTAATATCATAGAATTCCCTTACAAGAATCTTCCGATTGAGGATCTCTTCAACTCTACGCTAGTAAGTCCCTGGCTTCAGAGAGTGAATAAAGAAAGGCAATGCGAACACCTTAGCTTTTTTTTTTTTAATGGAAGTTTAACTATAATTGGTGAGAATATACATTGTTTGAGAGGATTGTATATTTTAGAATCAAAAGCGTTTTCTTCCTTTCTCTCCGATTACATTTGTTGCTGCTGTGGAGGGGCACGTGTCACAGGGTTCTTGTGGACGTCGGAGGACAGTTTTCCAGAATTGATTCTGGGACCTGAGGATTAGACCTGACATATCGGGTGTGGTGACAAGGGCCCTTAGCTGATGAGTCATCACTGGCCCAGGCTCTTGTCCCATGGCGTCCCTTTACTTCCTCATTCTAGAATTAGTAGAGCTGGCCCTTTTTCTTTATCACTTGGTGCTGTGTGGCAGGGTTTTAAACTGTATACCAAAATTGTCAGGGGATATTTTGGGGTTACTTTCTCCCCACAGTTATAGGGTAGAAAACTAAATACAATGAACAAACATATTTTGAAGATATCTAAGTATTGAAAATAGGATCAGTTGTCATGATCTGTACTAGGTAATTTCCTAGCCATTTCAATTTAAATCTGATGTCAACGTATCGTCGGAGTTTTGTGTGTGTGTGCACATGCCATGGATGGCTAACATATACTCACTAAATTATTGTATGGAAAAAGAACCATGATGTGACTACGACTGAATTAATTGTTAAAAGTAAGTCATGTACTCACTGACTAGGCCAGTGAGGTATTTAAGACACAGTGTGCTTTCTCCAATAGGTCACCACGAACATCACCTGGGGCATTCAGCCAGCACCCATGCCTGTGCCTGTGTGGGTGATCATCTTGGCGGTTCTCGCAGGGCTGCTGTTACTGGCTGTGTTGGTATTTGTAATGTACAGGGTAAGTGATGGGCGTTGAAGGGGGTAGGAGGATAGACTAGGAGAAAGGGGCACAAAGGATGAAGGGAGAGGAGAAAAGGAGAAAAAGGGCCACAACGCTGCTGCCTGGTGAGCAGGGTTTATTTCAGGATGGTACACTGAACGAGAACGCCATTTGAATTTTCGAGGTGATAATACAGCCAGTCGTATTTTTAGTGTTCCATCACTTAGCACGATCTATGCCTTCTCTTCAACTGGCAGATGGGCTTTTTCAAACGTGTCCGACCACCTCAAGAAGAGCAAGAAAGAGAACAGCTTCAGCCTCATGAGAACGGCGAAGGAAACTCTGAAACCTAACTGGGTTTCTTAAGCTGTGGTACTTCCGCGCCCTCCGAATTTACCACCCCGATGGCGGATTTAAATCTCTCTCCTGAAGAATAAAATCCCGGGACTGTATTGCTGAGGGCACCCAGCAGCCTCAGTTTACCCACAAAATCGAAATGGGTATTTGTTGACTTCTCTTTATAAATAAGTTCAGATCATTTACTTCACATTACACTGACGTGTTTTTAGGCCTTTAAGTGGTGGAATTTCAGTGTACATAAGACAGATAGCACCCGAGTTACCACGTTGTATAGCATAGTACCTTTTCACTTACTGCTTCTAATTTACTGTGTGGGGCTTCTCTCTGCGGTGTTACGTTAGGGCAGGTAGGATTGTAAAGCAGTTCAGACTTAGACCTTAACTCAGTAAGTTTGCACAGGTACTTAGAACAGGTACACATCACACTACAGTTGAGTTCATAAGCTACTGAAGACTTTGCAATTGCATGGACTTAGATTTTAATATCATTTACACAGCGGGACTTTTAAAACAAATAATACCATCAAAATTCTTTCCTGGGACTATAGCTCACTTCGAAGCACATGCAACTCTCTGGGTTTAATCCTCCACACGGGGAGGAAAAACAGTAGCTTCCTGTATTAACAGCGGTACAGTATTTTTATATGAAAATTAGGTTTTTATTTATGTGTAGTTGGCATTGTATTTTATTGTATTTTAACTTTTGTAATTTAAATTCTATATCAGATCCTTTAAGCCATTTCATGCAGAAAATTTTATAATTAAAAATACCCATTATGTAATAGCGTGGTCTCAGCTGATGATGATGACTGAAGCCATTGGAGTTGGAAGTTGTTTCTAGTACATCTGTTTCCTTCGTTTGGGTGCCTGCAACGTATAAAAGCTCGAGAGACTCTCTGTAGATGTCTCTACCCCACCTGCTCACCAAAAATCCGTTCTTTAATTGTACCTGAGCTTTTAATTGGTAGTAATTTATTTTCCTCCTGTCTTCATATTTTCCTTCCACTTCCAAAATGGAGACTGGCTCAAGACTGTCTTCATAACCTATAGGAACCTGGATATATCCTCCCCCCCCCCTTACCCCATGAGAAATGGCTGGGATTAGCATCCCAAAGGTGGCTATTGATTTGTTTCTAGCGATAGCATGGGTAGTACCTTAGGTTAAACAAGGCAATGTATAAAACCTTCCCCCGCAGTCAGAATAAAAACTAAAAAGGTGTAAGCAGTTCTTGTTACTGAGACCTCCTAAAGCTGCCTTACAGTTTTAAATTCAAATTACTTTTCTGGGGCTTTAATAGAGGCAGCAGAGGAAGCACGGTATGGTCTTAAGTGTTGGTGATTTATTCACAGTTCCTCAAGGCCCCCGGGATAACTATTAATTATAGCTATTTTTGTGCAATTACATCATGTTATGCATTGGAAGCTGAGAATTTTAATAGCTTTTAAAACTGCTGTCCTCATTAAGCGGTGAAAAATATTTCTCTTAAATATTGAATATTTTTCCTACATTTTAACAATAATTAAAGTTTGTCCCACCATATCTTACATTAATTCCATGTGCGTGGATGAGCTAATCTGGAGGATAATATATTTTCATACCTTGAAGCGCATTTATGTGAGTACAAATTAGACTGTAGACAGAACCCTATATCTAGCTTTAATGAAATTTTAAATGAATGAGTTTTGGCCTGAAAGATCATAATCATATATACAATAATAATTATTTTTTAAACCAATAGATTTAAATTCTTTGAAGGAACATTTTTTTTTGTCTTACGGCCAAATGCCACTTGGCCAGCTAGGACCACTGCACAGTCACTAAGTTGGCCGTACAAACTCTTGCCTTCCTTGTCTTTCAGCATAATAACTGCCTGAAAACCAACGAAACTCATTCCTGAAAACCAATGAAACTCATTCTCTGGCAGTCGAATCAATATTGGTTTTTACAGCTCTATGCCAAGGAGTAGCTTTCTGTTAGAGATAGAAAGATGTTGTAACTGGGAAAACTGACATGATGTGTAGGTTTCACATATAACAGTATGGATTTTCTTTTTTAAAAAAAAATATAAATCTGTACCTCTGTAAAATTAGGAATTGTAATTTGAATGTTAACTCTGAAAAGATGTTGAGATTCTCTTTATGCTATAACAGCGTAGGCATATAGCTAACGAAACAACAGGAGATTATTTTAGATTGATATTTTTTATTTACTGAAAATTGAAATTTATTTCCAAGTATGAAATTTTCATAATCTAGTTTGATTAAAGAAATGGATTGGTCCGGAGGACATTTGACACACATGAGGGATATTAACACTGATACTGATTTCTTACAGAGATATTTATTTTAGAGTCGATACTTTAAAACATCTGTGTGAGGGTTACTTTGCCCCCTTATGTTTAATTATCATCATAATTCTGATTATGTTCTCAATGACTATGAAAGGTGACACAGTCAAGATATTATTGTCTTAAATCTACCTGTATCGCAAAATTACTTGCTAATAATTAATCCTCGTGAATACATTACTTCTATAATGAGGAAAATCACTAAGAGCAGACAGAGAGTTTTGTTGCTACCTTACGAGAACAGTGAGTGTCTGTAGTGAGTCTAACCCTAAGGAGGGAATTTGGTGGCAGCATTTATGTAAGCAGCTGGTTCTATCCCCATGTGGGGGAGCCTCATGGAGAAGAAAAGCAAGTGGTTCTAGAGTATCTGTGTGTGGCCACTGACTATCCTAATGTCACTTGTGGGTGGCTTGTATATTTAATTTGATGAGTAAGGGAACCCGGCAAAAATGTATTATGGGATCTAAAAAGGCAAAAAAAAAATTAACTCAATGCCTAGTGATTTGTAAAAGGTTTCTTTGAACTTACTCCTTTTATTTGAACCATGAACCTGTGGGTATGCCATCTACAGTATACACTGGCATTCACTGTGATTTCTGACATGTCATGGACTTCCTGTGCGGTACTGAATCCTTGCATTCTGTTGTCATTGTTCTCAAGTGCAATATAACAATGTAACGAAACTTAAATATGAGTCACTATTAATTTAGTAAGAAATTATTAATTTGTCACTATTAATCTGAGTAGAAATTTATTAGTATTTTTTATTAGCAGAAAAGAACAATTCTGCTGTAGTTGTAGATATACAGGTGAAGTTTTTTTGTTTTTTGCTTTTTTTGTTTCGTTTTGGTTTTTTTTTTTTTTTTTACCTCTAAACCATCCAATCTGCATTTTATTTTAGGTGGAAGACAAACTATTCCCTACCAGTTTTAAGCCATCTTCAGTATATTAAGATAACTTGGAAGCTGTGTGTATCAAATTACTTTGCTCTCTAAGTAACATGGAAGATATTTTTTTTTTTTTTGGCTTCTCTTGTGATCGCCCACATTGGGTGAGACATAAAACGAGTCTCTTCTGAAACCTGTCATTGGCTAGCTTGTTTTGAGTTAGTAAAAGCAGGTTCCATGCTCTGCTTGGTTTCCAATGTGTAACTTGTGACTGTATAATAAACTTGAACATCTGGTGCCAGCTTCATGTGTGGATTCTCTCCTCCCCTAAGATCTCATGTTTCTTAATTACAGGAACCAGCAATAAAGCATCGAAACAGGGACTTCAGGGTGGCGACACAGCTCCTTACAAGCTCACAAATTTAAGAGTATTAGCTATCTAAAGAAAGGTAACCCACAAACCAAAAGCAAAGGGGACCTGATGTCAGGTCACATTCGTAGGAAGGCAAATGCATTCTTTTCATTTCAGTGACTTGAAATAATAGCAAGAACCAGTGAGTGAGATTACTTGAAATTAAAAGGCCTCTGCATCGAAGGAAACAGCAGAGAAAAGAGGCTAACTATAGAACAGGTGAAAGTCTCCGTCTGCTTTACAGCCTGCAGACGAGCGATGTCTGTCTATGTAAAGAACTCAGAAAACCAAACCACACAAGCTAAGCCATCCATCCAGTCATTTAAGTGAGCAAATAAAATACTCAGGCATCTCTGAAAACATGAAGTAAAAATGGCCGGTAAACACATGAAATATGTTCAATTTTAGCTGCCAGGAAATACAAATCAAAACTACATTGAGATTTGGTTTTAAGCTAGTCAGAGTGGCTCTTGTTTAAGAAGCAAGCAAACAGGCAAATGCTTGGTAGTCTGTGTGGAGCAGACACTCCTGGTCAGAGCTGGAGAGAATGTAAACCAAGGTAGCTACTATGCGAATCAGTATGGAGGGTCCATGATATCTAAAAATAGGACCCAGCTCTCGAGGTCCGGGATAGCTAAGCACACTGAGTACAGTTGGTCATCCATGTTAATTGTGGCACTAATCAACACTATTCACAGTAGCCAAGCTGTGAGGTCAGTTCAGGGTTCACGGAGGGATGGATGGATGGATGGATGGATAGATAAATGAATTTATATTAGGATTTATATTTGTAATAGGGTTTTATTCTGCAATAAAGAATGTTATTATTTTCAGAAAATGGATGAGATTATCAAATTAAGTAAAATCAGAATCAGAAAGATGTTGCATAGCTTCTCTCACCCATTGGTCATAACACACATACAGAAAAACGACAGGAATGTTCCAGGGGAAAAGGAAGGCAAAGAGTGGGAAGGAGGGTAAGGAGAGGATAGCATGGGGTTTATCCATAGTACTTGATGCACTTGAGAAGTTTCCTTGTGCAACCCATTGCTTTGTACACTGAAATTAGAAGGACCAAGAAAATAGAAGTACTTAGGGTAAATAAAAATTTCCTGGGAAGATAAGAATCTTTTTATTTCTAAGCAAAGGATCTTCCACTTTGATCGCATTGAACTTTATTTAATTCATCACGTTGTTTTAAATAATATATATCTACCTGTAAAAGTGTGAGCCAATTTCAGTTAAGTTATTTGTCTTTTCATCTTCTGTTTCTGTTTCTAAGCCATCTAAAATAGTATTTACAGGGTCCAAACACTGTTTTATTGTTATTTTCATCCTTACATGTCTTATTCTCTCTAATTTTACTTAATTCTCTGTTAATTTCAAACTATGTCTGTCTATAATATTTTTTTATACCCAGTCTCTTTCTTCAGCATGTAATCAGAAAATTTTTACCTGATCAGGAGTTTGTGCTGGTTTTTTTTCCCCTGACTTCTGATGTCCAGTTTAGGCCTCACACTTTCTGTTTCATCCCAGCTCTCCAGCTCACAGGGGACAGGTGCTTCCTCCACACAAATTGGTGGGTTTTGTGTCTGGCTTTTTGATCCAGCTCCTGTGTCAAACCTTACTCCAGCTCTAAGCTTGGATCTGTCATGCTTGGATTCTGTGCCACATTGGAGAACAAATGTAAAAGTATGGCTTTTCTACAACCACCCTTGCTCTGAACAATCACACGGAGACCTCTTAATCGTTATTAAAAGCTTCAGGCTCTAAGCTGGGCAGAATCTGATCTATTCTAACCCAACTATGCTAGCCTGACCTATTTCCCAGCCTACTTCGTTGGCGTTGATATGGTGCCACTATGTATTCAAATACTAAATACCCAGGATCCGGTTGCTGTCTTCTGACGCATGGGAAGAGGGCATCGGATCTCATTACAGAGGGTTGTGAGCCACCATGTGGTTATTGGGAATTGAACTCAGGACCTCTGAAAGAGCAGTCAGTGCTCTTAATCACTGAGCCATCTCTCCAGCCCACATTCTTATATTCTCCATCACTGAGCAGCCAGCCTGTTGTCTCCACCAAGTTGGCAACATTGAGAGGAACAACCTTGAGAATTGGGAGGGCAGGCAGAGAGCAGCTCAAGGGTTCTTCTGCCAGCTTTAAGTGAGGAGTGCCGCCCAGCCAGATGAGACAGGTTATATGTAGAACTTTCCCCAGGCTACACACTACCACTTTGTCAAAGCCGGGGACCTTCGCTGTAGCGCTATCCTTTAATCAATTCTGACAGCTGATCTTGATAACATCATAAACCACCCAAGATCTCACTCCGGCAGCTGAGACCTCCAATGAGACATAGCCTAACCCCATCCCCATCAGCACCAATCAACCATCTCTGTGGATTCCAACCTTAAATACCAATTTCCCCTACCTTTCTTTCCTCTTGTCAGGATCATGCATTTTGACACTTCCCACTTTTTTTAGTTGTTATTTGATTTTGTTTTAGGACAAATGTCTCAAATGTGTCCATCTCTCTTTCCTGTCTTTCCCCCTCCCTTTCATGCTAATAGCAAAGGGATCCTTAAAAAAGAGAAGAAAAGAAAAAAAAGCACTGCTGGTAGGTATCTCTCTCCTTACCAACCTTCAGAATAGTCTTTAGTGTAGATCTCTACTTGCTTGTATAGCATCCAAGATTGCTGGAGTTGCCATCTGTGAAATGCAGGAACAGCGCCCTACACAGTAAGTACAAGTGTCTGCTAGTTATTTTTAAACAGCTTAATAGTCTGCACTCCTTTCACTCTAGAAAAGAGTAAGTCCTCTGGTAACTGCTTTCCCAACTTAAACTTTCCCAAGTACATTGTGCTTTTATGCCTCTCTCTCTCTCTCTCTCTCTCTCTCTCTCTCTCTCTCTCTCTCTTTCACACACACACACACACACACACACACACACACACACACACACAGACAGACAGACACACACACACTTTTCCAGTTTTTAGACGTCCTGGTATCTTATCTACTCTTTCTGTGAATTTTTATTCTGTATAGCCTACCTTTCCCAGTGTCTTTTCACAAACCACACTTAATTTTGTTCGACTGTGTGTATGCTTTAAGTGCCTGTACCGCTTCTTCAGTTGCAACCACCACAATGGACTATATTTTGCTTATATATTTATTCCCTTGCCCTAGCAGGTAGTAAGCATTCGAAAAGAAGGTATTCTATTTTACTTCTTCGAAGCTCCTGACAAGAAATGTACAGTGAACACCTACTTCAGAATTTGTTAAGTAAGAGTTTGTTTGTTTTGAGACGCGATCTTTCTCTATAGCTCCGCTGTCCTGGAACTCACTGTAGAATAGGTTGCCCTCGAACTCACTAATATCTGCCTGCCTCTGCCTCCTGAGTGCTAAAATTAAAGGTGTGAGCCACCACATCTGGCAAGACGTTAAAAAACAAAACAAACAAAAGACTCTAAACACATGAAAAGTATAGGTTTACAAATAGAAAAGGTGTAATTGCGAATAATTTATGATGAAGAAAGAAACCCTTATTCAAGCAGAAAAAGAAAAGTCTGGAGAATATCAGTTTATCTTGTAAATGGACCATGGAACAGTAGACGGTATTCCATTAAAGGAGCCTGGCTTTTGAACCACGAATGTCTCACTGCTTTAGAAGGTATCGATGCGCCACTTTTCTACCTCGGGGTCAAGTGGGAGGAATTTTATTCCACTTTGTACGTTTTTCTGCTGCCTCGGTAAAGATTAAGGATTCGAAACTCTTTCCTGCTAGTCTCCGCCTAGCTAAACGCCTGGGCACCAGCATCACCTTGCGGGGCACTTGCTGGGGTAGCCGCAGGGCCCCGTCCCTGGCTCGCCCCTCCCGGCGGTCACGTGCGCGAGGATGCGAAAGCGGGCTCGCCATCCTCTTGCAGGCCCGCTCCTCCTCCCGCCGAGGCTGTGCACCGCAGACAGCGCGAGGGGGAGCGAGCGAGCGGGCGCGGCCGGGATCCGCAGCCCTGGCGCCCGCCGTCGCTCGCAGCCCCGCAATATGCCTCCGTGGCTCCCTGGCTCTTCGCCATGGCGAGGCTCTGCCGGCGCGTCTCTTGCGCCCTGCTCCTCGGCCTGGCCGCGGTGCTGCTGAAGGCGCGGCTCGTCCCCGCGGCCGCTAGAGCCGAACTCAGCCGCTCCGACCTCAGCCTCATCCAGCAGCAACAGCAGCAGCAGCAGCAAGAGCAAAGGCAGCGGGAGGAGGCGGAGGAGGAGCGGATGGAGGTGGCTGGGGCATCCTTTACTTTGGTGGTTCCAGGTATGTCTTTGCAGTCCAGCCCTGTTTTACATCTGTGCGGACGATCGCGTCTGGCTTCGCGGGATCCTTAGCTCCTTCCTCTTCGTTGCTTAGCCTATCCTTGCTGGTTTCAATCCCTCCGCGTCTTCCCAGATTGCCCGTTCGGCCTTTCGCTCTTTGCTGGGAAGGAAATTCTTCCCCGCAGAGCACTGCAGTGGGCTTCAGAAGGGTCGGGGGCTGGTGGGTGGGCGGTAAGTAGCGTCAAGGTGGGCGCCTGCTTCCAGTAATCATTTTATTTTCCCCCTCTTCTTTCTGAACACACACACACACACACACACACACACACACACACACACACACACACACACACACAAGCTCTCAAATCCCTTTAGCATTTGCTTCTCTATCCTCTCCTAGATACTGAGCAAAACAGTCTTGCCATGCACACCCACACAGCTTTTGCACTGTTTTTCCCTGCCTACTGTATTTAAATTTAGAACGGGGGGGGGGTATCTTTATTTTTTTATATCTCTCTTCTTACCCCAGGAAAGGTTTAAGGCGGCTTGCAAAAACAGAAAAAAAATGCACTTGGTACAATAAGATGAAAAAAAGAAAACAATGAAACAGGAGTTTGTAGTTGAAGGAAGGGAGCGGGAGGGAGACAGGTAGGTTAGCTTGGAGTGATGCTTGGGTAGCATAGCCAGCCCCTCCCCCTGAGGGGAATCTTCTTGTAGTGTAACTTAAATGAGCCATCTCTTGACTCATTCGGTAGGGGTGATGAAACACGGGTGTAGTATATATGACCATCCCAGTCCTCTATTTTCTGTTTCCCCTTCCCTCAGTTAAAGCTCTCCAGTAAGCGAAGAGCTGGGTTATACGTTTAAATAGCTTTGCCCCAGCCCCTAACTCAGTTAGTCACCTTCTACGCTGTAGATTCTGCCTGGGCTTTTGGAAAGAAAGGAGATTTTTTTTTTAAATAAGAAACCCCACCAATTTTCTGGGTGGTGGGCTGAGGTTTCACAAACCCAAGATGAATGTTGTAACACTGATTTTTTTGTTTGTTTTAAAATCTGCCTTAGTAACGTTATAGAAGATGCTAAAAATGAAATTCTTTCGAGTGGAATCAATTTAGATAGCTCGCTCATCCTCAGAGAGCAGTTCGGAGGCATTGCCAGCTGTGATTCATGACACAGCCCCGATGATTTAATTTCTTGGAGAGCTTTGAGCACGGGATGCAATCATCAAAGTGCACAGGAGAAAGCCAGTGTTTCTGACAGCCCTTAAACCGATGGATAACACTCAAAGGTGGTTAAGATGGAAAGGTGCATTTGCTTCTTACTGGGTTTTTAGTATCTGAATGTGGTGGTGCCGTGGACTGTGTGAGGCTCCTGAGAAAGCTGGAGACGGTGTTTCCATAATAAAAGTGACTCCTTACATATCAGTGTGAGGGGAGTCTGGGAGAGTGTTGGTGAGTTTCTCGTGGTTTCTGATCTTTTTGATCACCATGGCGTAATGTGGTCTCATGGACATTATGAATAAGTGCACAGTGATTTGAAACTTTTGTATTTTGAGTGAAAGTTAAACTACTTCTTTTCTGTGTTCGTGAGGGATATTTGGAAAAGGATACTTTCTTGGGATGAAGCTGTCAATCTCTGGGATTATTTTTAAGTTAACTGAGGTCAAGCATTTGCTGTCCAACAGTTCACACTAAGGTCTGAAGAGCAGCTTAGCTGCGGTGTCTTCCTCAGACACACTCTAACCCCCTGTCCAGTGGCCAACAAGAACAACTCACGGCCAGTTACTGGGATGGTGTGTGAAACAGTACTATAGCCCATACACAGATAAAGTTAAGATGACCCCTGAACTCACTGTGATCTCCAGAGTGAGTGGGTCTTAGTCCAACCTTTGTTTCTTACCCAGATAGACATTTCTATAAAAACACCTGGTCCCTCTGGTTTCTATTCTATCTCCTGCAGCCCTTGCCTTGTCTCTCTTCATGGAAACCACAATTGCCAGACTTCTGTACTTCCTGCTTTCTCTGAATGGACTTCCGAAGCTTAAGTGGCTGACGATGCATACTGACTCCTAACCTGCAGCCTCTTCTGCCCTGGTTTATCCCCACCCCCACCCTCACCCGCTATCCTCCACATGTCTTTTAAAATAACGCATTTATTTATTTGTTTGTTTGTTTGTTTTTGTGTATGTATGTATGGTTGTAGGGGTGGAGGTGCCACAGAGCACATGCATGGGGAGGTGAGGGGACAACTTGCAGGAGCTGGTTCTCTTTCTAACACATGGGCCCTGGGATTTGAACTCAGGCCGCCAGGCTTGGAGACAATCCCTTGATCTGCTGAGCCATGCCACAGACCCTCCTCAGTAAGCCTATTAGGGCATAAACTTTGTTGTGGTCACTGCTGTACTTCTGTCACCTAGGGAAGCACTTAGCATGTCTAGACATTCATCTGTTTGTTGGATGAGTGAGGGACGAGGTGGAGGATCAGGCTGCATCGGGGAACACTCATTTCCCAAGGGTTTGCTAAATAGTTAACATCTTGTAAAGTTCTTTGCTACAATTTGTGTAAAAATAAATGTTATATGAAAAGATTTGTAAGTGCAGATGATGAAGTGTATAATCTTGGAACCTTAATGTTAGCTAGTTTCAGCGTTTGCTTTAGGCTGTCCATACAGAACTGACTGACACTGATATTGAGGCAACTCCTAGGTTTTGTCCAGAAGATTCCTAACCTAAGTGAGCTTATAATCCTTTTGTGACCCAGGTCGGTATTAACGTATTACACCTTTAAATAGTTGTGGCTGAGCCTGATGTGTCCTCTGCCTCTGTGTGCCGCTTCTCATGCCTTGGATATGAACTGTGAAAACTGAACTTTTTTTCTTCTGGCAAAATTTAGATAACTAAAATACATTTCGGGATGTCTTAGCAAAGATATTGACCACCAGCCTCCGTGGCTGTTCTCTGCACTTCATTCTTCTGAAAATCTCCCTGTGTTGTTGAGAAATAAGAAAGGTTAAAAAAATGAATTCCTTACTTCAAAATATCAGGATTTTAAAAAGTCTGGTTCCATTTTCTCATTAACTTATGGAATATTGTCTTCAGAGAGTGATAGAAAAGGAAGGTCAAGTTTGGGATCTGCCAGGACCCTTTGTTCCCTCCAGCACGTGCAGAAGTCCTGATTTCGCCATCTGTGTCCAGTGTTTGCTAGAAATAGCTATTTGAGGGACTAGCAAAGAATTAATTTGGGAGCTGGTGGAAGTTGAAACGGCCATATCATATTCACTCTGATGGCCCATTAGGTAGGAGACATGTGGAGCTGGAGGCAAGGGGACTGGAGAAAACAATGAGTGGTATTAAATTCCCCATGAGAAGAAGCACAGAGGCAGGGCTCTTCCCAAACGTGCTTACACACAGAGTCCTAAGAAGCATATTTTTTTGGTCTGGAAATTTTTAATCATATATTTTGGTGATATATATATGTATATATACATATATATGTGTATACATATACATATACATCATATACATATAATCAGCGTGATAGATTGTACCAGTCACTTAGTTTCAAAATTCTGCCAATACTGCTTCACCAACATCTCTCCATTTCTAATACGTGACTCTTCTCTTTCCGCTCTTTTTTGCGATGACAGGCACACGTATATAAATGGACACTTCACTACAGTCGTTTGATAGATAGGTCTTTGCATGTAGCCAGTAGACATGCACCATCTATGTCATGGTGGGAAGTTCTCTACTGTCTCCTCCCTAAGTTATACCCATTCTTCACCCAGAGTTCTCTGCTGTTTTGATTGTTTTCTTTCTCGATTGATTAACATTTTATGTAACTTCAAGTACAGATTTCCCTATCACTTCACCTTTTGTGTTTAGCCCCTCTAACTTTAGAACGTTTTTTTTTATTGATTTCATTAAGTTTCTAGTACATTAGTAGTTGACTTCTCTTTATTGATGATAATATTCCATTTTGAGAGTTGAGAATTGAGAATCTGGCTTATTGCTCCTTTTGTTACAATTGTGTAGGTTGGTGACTAAAGCCGCTACATTCTTAAGTCCTTGGATGGATATGTTTTCTAATGTATTGTTCATAAATACCAAGACTGGTATGGCTGGGTCAAACGGTATACTTTAATATTTGAATATTACCCAGTATTCTGTGTGTCTGCGGTCTATCTCAATCAAATGATTAATTAAATTACAGAATTATACTTTTCTGTTAACTTGACTTGAAATTATTTTTATATGAAAAACGTACAGTATCTACCTGAAGTACTCTGATATTCTGAAGCACAGAATGAAATAGTTAACTCTAGTCAAGAGAGCGAACATGCCTTCCCCTTGTAGTTACTAACATGCACTCTTAGCAAGGTTCCAACATGTAATACAGCATTATAACTCCCTTCCCGTCTGCTACATTTGATTTGCTTTATCCCCTTGTGCCTTTCTTGTTCCCAGTGGTCATCATTTTCTTTTTCTTTTCTACTTAAATCTCCCATCTGTGAAAACATGACCACTTACTTTCTGTAGTCAAGAAATCTGAAAACTCAGTAAGAAAAGTAAGATCAGAAATGGTTTCATTTAGAAGTACTCGTGCTGTAAAGGCCACGTTCCCAGATGGGTGATTCTGATTTCTTTCCAGGATTTTAATAACCAAAGGGAACATTTAATGGACGTTGATTACAGGTGGAGAAACACATGTCACTGTGTTGAGTTGGAGTTCAGTTGGTTTTGTGGTGGTTTTTTTGCAACATTCTTTAATATGACTCATCAGAGACTGCACCAAATATTTTTATCTTCTGAAACAAAAACTCTTCCCTCAAGAATATAAATATTGAACTTGATCCTCTTTCAAAGTTCTGTCTCGCTGGGTCAGCCACAGTACTATTGTTCATTTGCTTGGCCTAGTGTACTGTTTCGTTTTCCTCTGTCCAGATTGCCTTCGCTAGAAAATGAGCACGATGTTTTTCGTCTGCAAGCGGTGCTATCCCTGTTTGGGAGTGCTTTTCTAGAAGATTCAAGCTATGAAAGCTCTGCCTTTAAGTGTCTGAAGGAAGCATAAGCTAGGCAAACAGCTTCTATGTGGGGCTGGATGGTGGTGATGCATGCGTTTAATCCCGGCAATCTGGAAGCAGAGGCAGGGGGATCTCTGAGTTTGAGGCCAGCCTGGTTTATGCAGGGCTACACAGGGAGACCTTGTTCCAAAAAATCAAAACCAAAACCAAACCGAAACGGAAGGTTCTACTTCGGGATGCCTTTTGAGTTGGCCATTAGTGAACGTATCATCTACATGTCTAAGGCAATAGATCTCTGCGCATTAAATGCTTTTTATGGCTCCCCGTATTCTTGAATCTGCTTAATGGTGCCTGCGAATATAAAGCCCATTCACTTGCGCATAAAATGGGTGAGGGCTTCCCAGTGCTCTTTCATGGAGGGTGGGTGCTGAGAAGTGGCAGTCACTTTCCGTCGTTTCCAGCATGTCAAGCTCGCCACAGTACCTAATGAACCAAAGCTGGCCTCTGGCCTCCGTAACACATGGTGCCTCTCAGCATCTCGAGTCCCTGAAGCCAGCTCTCTGTGTTAAAGTTTGACATGTTGCACAGACCTGATATTAATTTCGTTTATGAATGACATTTCAGTTTCTTTTTAACATGCCGACCTCCCCCTCCCCCAACTCCCCGCAGTAGATTTCTGTGTTTTACACTCCTTGAGGGAATCTTTTAAAATTTAAATAAAATTCTGTCAGTAGCAAGGTCTATTGTACTTCAGTTTTAGAAAACTGAACTTAGAAATTCAATTAAATTTAGAAATTTTAGTAAAAACTGTTCATAAATTATATATTTTATATATTTGATTTTTTTTCTTTTAAAAATTGTACCTCTTTATGTAACTCGGGTTGGCTTTGGATTTATAATTTTCCTGCTTCGGTCTCTTGAGGGCATGCACCACTACCCCTGGCTTAATAGATAGATTTTAAATTCATTTGTTCTGCTGAAATTTAGAGTTCTGCTCACTGGGCCAACCCAATTATCATTCCTGTCTGTGGACCAAAAAGCTAGTGATCACTTGGCCAGCTGGGAGCCTGCAGACGTGTAGGCTGTATATAGTCTATAGGCTTCACCTCAGGGCTCAGGGTATGAAGGCCTGGCTTATGCCTCAGTCCCTGCTCTAGGTGAAGCAGGCAGGAATCCGTGCTGCGGCCATTCATGCCACTATTCCAGCAGCCAGATCTCTTCCTGCGCTTCTGTGTCCTGTTGTTTTGTAGTTAGGGATGTGACAGCAACAGAGGGCTGAATAGACCTCCGATGATTAATTAGACATAGTAGGTTATTATATAATTAGATATAATAGATTTTATATAACAAGATATAATAGATTATTAATTAGGTATACTAGAAAATTTATTTTCCCTACTGCGCTGATTATACTCAGAAGCCGACCAGAGAATGCAGATACACTGGATGTTGTGACGCCGTTACTTCTGCCGGCTCCCTTGTTTCTTGGGAAACAGTCCAAATTAACTTATCCGAATGTGGCTCAGGATGATGGGATGGGTTATATTTCTTCAAAATAATAAACACACGCCATGTTTGTGTCACACTAACAGGATTGGTTTTGTGGATGTCTGGGTGACCGAGGCAGGGCTGGCAGGGTTACCAGATGAATACCCATTGACTGTAAACGTGACATAGACAGAGACCGTGTAAAGGAAGAAGTGGCACCAACAATGACAAGCACATTCGGCTGCTTAAATAAGCAGAATAAACTGTATATGGGTTAATGGTAAAGTACATGCTGTGAAGTGAAAATATGACTAAACATGTGCCCCTGAATGTGTTTCCAAGGTTATGTACACAAAATTCTATTTTGTCCTCTGCTTTTAAATTTTTTAAAATTAGTTAATGTTAGTTAATGTTAGTTAGTTAGTTAGTTAGTTAGTTAGTTAGTTAGTTTCTTTGTTGAGACATGGCTTCTCTGTGTAAGCCCTGGCTGTCCTGAGTCTTGCTCTGTACAGCAGGCTGGCCTCTACCTCCTAAGTGTTAGAGTGGAAGGCAGTGTCACCGGCCTGGTGCTGTTTTGTTCTGTTCTGGTTCGTTTTCTGACAGGGTCTCACGATGAAGCCCTGTCTAGCCTGGAACTCAGTATGGGGATCTGATGGTCTCACATTCACAGTCACCTTTCTCAGCCTCCTCAGTGCTGGGATCAAAGGCATGGACCGCCATACCTGGCTCCAGCTTATATTTTACAATATATTTGTTCTGTTGGATTCTGGAAGTTTAACAGAAAAGCCATGGTTTATATAACTTTTTCTTCTCCTTGCCTTCCTCCTCCTCCTCCCTCTGTTCCTATTCCTTCCTTCTTTCATTTTGTGTTTCAAAGGATTGAGCATTCTAGGCGCACTCGTCAACTACACTAGCCTTTAGTGTAGTTAGACATGGGCTACTGCTAAGTTGTGGTGGCTGGCCCTGAACTCGTAATCTTCCCGGTTTAGCCTCCGAGTAGCTGGGATTATTGGAATAAACTCGTATGTCTGGCTCAGTGTTTCTTAGTATTAATTGGTGTTCCACATTTGTTATAATTGCATGTGAGAAAACTATAGTAATGTATGATATACATGATCTTTTAAAATTTAGTTTACAGTGAAAAAATATAAAAAATTCAAAATACATAACTAAGAAATCTGAGGCATTTTCACTATAGCTTGTATTTGGGTCTGAGTCTTTAAAGTGTCCTGGGCATCAGGGCCTCTGGGACTAGACTAGATATGTCTTAAGATATTTTTCTGAACATGTTTGACAAGTGAATAATATGGACTGAGATGGGTCCGTCAAAGAAATTGTATCACCTGGTGCTTACCATAGCCAATAAAACAATAAAAATAATTAGTGATAATCTAATTTAATTCTTAGCAAATCTGAGAGAGTGGGTTTTTACTGTAATTTAAAATATTCATTAACACCCACTTCATGTTTATGAGTCAAACAGATGTGTGTTTTAAAATTGTTTCTGTACTATAGTATTTCATGTAGGGAAGAAGTCTTGTGACTCAAGAACCTTGTTCAGTGAGGGAAGTGAACACCGGGAGGGCATAGAGAGGTCACTGGATGCATTGTGACCTTCTTGTGACTTAAGTGGCCCCAAGTAGAAACACACTCCATGATGGATCCTTTGTTCTTTCTTGTGTATGTGAAAGATTTTGTGCCCCTCTTTCTGGCATTGTCACCCTGACTCACCCTCCATTTTGGTTTGTTTTGCCTCTGCACCCTTTATTCTGCAGAGGCTCTAGGGAGCCAGTAGAAGGGTGTGGAGAACCTTACAAGGGACGCATCATCAGCTGTCCAGTGTTCAATGCCTAGGAGAATTTCAAGGAAATTCCCAGTATTCCAAAGGTTAAGAACCGCCTTCTCTGGCATCAGTGGGAGGAGAGGCCCTCGGTCCTGTGGAGGCTTGATGCCCCCTGGGTCCTGGGGAGGCTTGATGCCCCAGTGTAGGGGGATGCTGGGGCGGTGAGGTGGGAGTGGGTGAGTGGAGGAGCACCATCATAAAGGCAAAGGGGAGGGGGATGGGATGGGGGATTTGGGGGGGGAACTGGGAAAGACAATATCATTTGAAATGTAAATGAATAAAATGATTACTACTACTATTATTACGACTACTGTGACTACTACTACTACTACTACTACTACTACTACTACTACTACTACTGCTACTACTGCTACTACTACTACTACTACTACTACATGCCCTGGTTAGTTAAACATTTCTAAATGGTCTCATTGGAAAAAGAACAAAGGCATCATTCAGACTCAGACGATTTTTTATGTTTTCTCAACATGTGAATTTTTCTATTAATTTTGCAAAACTACCGGGCCCAGTGTGAATGCTTGATAGAGATATACACAATCCCCCCAGAAGACTTAAAAACATCACTTTCTTAGGTAGGCCTGTGGTCAATTCTTTCTGTGTTGGTTTTCCGATTCTGTTTACACAATGGCTGCCAAAAGATAATGCCCATTTGATAGATCATAAGACTTCGGATCAGTTTCTGTATAGGTTCTGTTCTACAGTAAGCTGCTAAAGGCACCTTACACCCCTGAACCTGTTACTTTGTCAGCAGCTATAAACTCTGTCACTTGGCTATCTCACAGAACGATGGTCACTGAGTCTAAGTGAATGACCTTCATACAGGCTGGGATATGGCTCTGGTCTTCAGGTTCTCACAGGCCCGAGTCTAAGCCCCAAACAGTTCCAGCAAATAATGGCTAATCCCAGCCATTAGACATTCCCAAAGAAGGCTTTTATGAAACTCGATACTTGACTTATTAAGCTTTGGTCTTTAAACAATTTGCAGGTCACAGCAGTAACTTCATCGCACAGAGATGTAAATCTGTGACTTAACCAGCACTTTCTGCCACAAGCAGTGTGCCAGGCACTGGAACTAACACCATGTTTAAATTCAGCAGAGCATATTTTTCTTACTTTTTGAAATTCACGCCTTTTCTGCTTTCAGAAATTACTAATGGATTTGGAAAAGCTAATGCTGTGAGGAGCGAAAGGCTCTGTGAAGGCGGCCTCTGTTTTGAGGACTGTGTCTTGTAGAAATTATTCTTGCATTTGGAGGGAAACGTGACGATAAACAAGAGTGTGTTGAGACCCTTCAAACTGCAGCTTCAGAAAATGTGGGGGGCAGACATAAAGGTCATAAGGATGGAGATGTCCCTAAAAAATCCTGGACCCTCTGGCTGTTTCACTTCCAGTGATTCCTGTATATAAGGACGCCTGCAGGGAGTGTGTGGGCCCAGCATGCATCTGGCGGCTCAGAGGCAGGCTTGACAAAGGCAGAGCAAAATGTCTTGACTCAGTTTCTCCCCTTTCTTCCCTCAGCACTTCTTCCCAGAAATGTAGAAGATCTGTAACTCTTCAATAATTCGCTGTCCAATAATTAAATGGGAAAACCCTTTGCATTTTAATATTACTATGAAAAGCTGTTGGGTATTGTAATATCTGCTTATTAAATATGTTTGTATTCATCACCAAAAAGCTATATTTTTCTACTTTACTTACTATTTTTTTGGCTCTCAGATTTTCTCTTATGAGGTATCTTTGTCTACTTCAGTGTCATAGATGCTATACACGATGTGTATAAATGCTTAAATGTCCTTAAATCCTTATGTGCTAAGATTGCCTGAGCTATTCGTGTGGCGATATTCCGGGCACTTCTGCTTCATCGTGTCTAAGACTGGAGTTTGGGTTTCCTACCACATCACACACTATCAACATCTCCCCCAGGCTTCTTAAAAAACAAAACAAAACAAAAAAACAAAACAAAAAAAAAAACAAAACAAAACCAGTGCTGAAGGTGGCTTGGAGGCACATGTCTGAAATTACAGCATTTGGGAAGTGGAGGCAGGAGGAGGACGAGTTTGAGGATAGCGTGGGCTACACGAGGTCCCAAAAACCGAAAAAATCCTAACCAACCAACCAGTCCAGCCTCCAAACCCCAAAATGAAAACCAGTATGCAAGAACAAACCCGGAGCCTTAACGTACTTTACAGTGAGCTACATGCCCAGGCCTGAATGATTTTGTTTTGAAACAAACTTACCGAGTTGGTACTGTTTGCCAAATACCATGCACGATAGATACCTGTATACTTGCTTGTCTCATGGCTGTGACAAAATCCATAACAGAAGCCCACCTGGGGATCCATCCCACATGCAGCCACCAAACCCAGTCACTATTGCTGATGCCAAGAAGTGCTTGCTGACAGGAGCCTGACATGAGTGTCCCCTGAGAGGCTCTGCCATAGCCCTACGGATACAGATGAGGATGCTTGCAGCTAACCATTGGACCAAACAAGGGGACCCCAATGGAGCAGTTAGAGAAAAGACTGAAGGAGATGAAGGGGTTTACAACCCCATAGGAAGAACAACAGTATCAACCAACCAGATCCCACCAGAGCTCCCAGGGACTAAACCACCAACCAATGAGGACACATGGAAGGACCCATGACTCCAGCCACATATGTAGCTGAGGATATCATTGTCCAGCATCAATAGGAGGAAAAGCCCTTGTCCCGTGAGGGCTCATTTCCCCAATGTAGGGGAATGCCAGAGTGTTGAGGTAGGAGTGGGTGGGCGGGAGTGGGAGCATCCTCATAGAAACAGGGGAAAGGGGTATGGGGGGAGAGGGAAGGGGATAACATGTGAAGTGTAAATACATAAAACATCCAAAACAAAAGGATGGGAGAGCTTGCTCTGGTCCCCAGTTCCTGGTGACAGGACCTTGCACGCAGCACAGCCTGTTCATATTTCTTCAGACCAGGAAGCAGAAAGGATGGGCTAGAAGCAGAGTGAACCTCACATGAGAAAAGTGAGGTTCCCCTTCCTAAAATGACCCTAGCTTGTGTCAACTTGACATGAAACTAGCCAGCACGCTAACATATGGCAGGAATCTCTCTCTGCTGTCAACAGCATGGGAGTGTTGTGGCCTTGATCACATGTTAGAGTCTTAGCGTCAGTCCTCTGCGTAACCTAACAGAAACAGGTAGTGTCTTGATGTCTGTTAACGCCTCCCTCTCTCGCCGCTGTGTGCCATGTACCAGCCTGCTGCCCCTCACAAAACACCCGACTTGCCTTCTTTCCCTGTCAGCAGCCCCAGACCTCATTGCTTATTATTGTTATGGTATCTGAGTGGGACTTCCTACAAAATACAGTTTTCTGCATAGCAGTGCCTCTTTCTGCTGAATGAGGGAGCTCTTGAGACCCATGATGCATCAGGAATGTTGCTCATGAAGTTTCTTTGGTTTCAGGTTAGGCTACAGATGTGCACATAGCTGGAAATTTGTAATGCTGAATAAAAGTTATCAAATTGACTGTAAGGTATACATTGATGACATAAGGTATATATATGTGATATATATATATGTAATATATATATAATTCTTTTCAGTTATTTATTTAAGAATACCTGGGGTCTGGGTGCTAAAACACGACAGAAGAGCTCTGTTATTATGGGCTTCACAGTTTAGAAAGGGAGAGAAAGGTTGAATAGTTTTTCTTTTAGCACTTAAGGCTCCCGCTAAAGCAGTTTCTACATTTTGAAAAAGTCCATTAAGTTCTGTAAATCTTCCAGGCTGGAGGAAGCTGAGACATGAAGCAGGTGGCTCTCTGGGGAAACATATGGGCAGATTACGGCTGTTCTCCCTCAGGCTGGGGCCCAGGATTCTCAGGGTACACGTATAGTATGCTGTCTTTTTGGGCTTTCAGGAGCTAAAGGGAAGGTTATACCACATCGGCCCAGTGACAGGGAGAACTGTTATTTATAGGCGCGAGTCAGTTATTAATCGAAGCAGTGAAAAGACATCGTCCTAGCCCTGTTAGACCTCTATTTATACCCTTCTATCAATCGTCCTACCCAGACTCAGAATTCATCATGGAGTCCAGGGTTCTCCCCTGCTTTTAAATATCTAGTCACAGTGTTTTTTATGTCTGTTCCTGCTCAGCCATTCCTGCTGGCCAAACCCTGCTCCATCTGTTTGAATTTGGTAATAATATATTGGGTCTCCCTATGTCTCTGTCTTCTAATTCAAACAATCTTGTGCCATGCATCTTCCAGGCTTTTTTTCATAAAGAATTATATCTTCATAAAGAATTATATTATAATTCTAATATAAGGATAAGATTTCACCATATTGCTACTATGATAGAGGTTCCCATCTGCCCTCTACTACTTGCCCTCACAATTGTTTATAGTAAATATTTGTAAATATGTAGAAAAATTGAAAGAGTGATGGATATTCACATACACTATCGAGATAGAGCACGTGTTAAAATGTTACCATATTTCCTTACCTCTCTTACTATCCTTACACACATAGAGACCCACACGCATGCACGAATGCACACGCATGCACACGCATGCACATGCATGAATATTCATGCATATGCATGCACTTGCCCTGCTCTGTAGGACCATTTGAAAATTGTACACATCTGAGTTTTCATCCTAAAAATACTTAGCTTCACTCTCATAATACCTAGTTAACTTTCAGCAGATAAGTAAGTTTTGGAATGCAACAATTATTACAAATCATAATAAAAAAGGCGATGTAAAAATTAGTGAAGAAAAAACACAACAAATGAATGGGTGAGTTTTACAGCTTGTGTGTGTGGTGGATCGTAAGATTCTCTTTGATTGTGACACCGGTACACATAGCACGTTTATGCCTGCGTGCCCACCAGTATGGTAAGACAGTGTTCTTTAAGGCAGTGTTCCAGCTGTATCACTCTCTGCCTTGCTTCCTGTTGTTTTTTTGTTTGGTCACCATCTCAGAAGCCTCAGGCCATTTTCCTGCCCTGTGTACAACTTTCATGGTGGATGTATATATATTTGCACTATTCTTTTCTTCCCCATCTTCCGTATATGCTGTCCCCGTCCTTCTGTGTTTGTGATGGAGTCGGTGACTTCAACCTGGTCCTTTACCTGCTGTCCGGTGTTCTGGGAGCAGAAAAGAGGAAGGTCAGATCTGAAGTGGCTGTCTCATCAGTTAAGGTCTGGTTGGATGACTCTCGTGGTTTGCTTTTGTAAATCGCCTTCTTGGATTCCTCATGAGGATGAATTCCTATCTTTGCATCAGCAGATCTCGCCTGGATTGGTAGGGCTGTTGGCCAGAAAGTCTTATTTCTATGTTATTTTCCATATGGTTTTCGCAGATTTCAAATCTGATGATGTTTTCTTCCCTTCATTCCTGTCCTGCTTCGTTCTCCTTCCTGACTCCAGCAGAAGCCCACCCAATCCTGCCTCCATCACAACATTTGCTGACTCACAACAAACTCTCAACAAATCACTCAGAGCCTTTATCTGATAATAAGTTGTTTAAATTAGTCTCCCTTCCCAGAGTTCCATTACTCACCCTCTAAAGCTTGTGAGCTTCCTTAGATCGTAAACACGCACTCACCGATTTTATATCCCACAGTGCCTATGTTAGGTGGCCGAGAAACAGGCTGAATGGGATTCAGTGGCAACTGTCTGTCTGCTCCTTACTGTGAGGCTCTGGACTGGATCTCCTTGGTTTTCTACAGGAGAAGCACGCCAATGGCTCCAAAGTGCTTTTTAATTAATAGGGCTTTATTCCAGATTTACGAGATTAGGGCAAATGCTGATGGCACTGGGGGATGATGAGTTCGCTGGCCTTGTGATTTGTGTTGAGACTGAGGACTGTTGGTTTCCATTGATTATCTCCAAGCACCTAACCAAGCTAAGAGCCCTTCTTGATTATCTCCAAGCACCTAACCAAGCTAAGAGCCCTTCTTGAGGAAGGTTCTTTCCCACTTCTACATTTTTGTTTCTTTTTACTTCTCCTTTTTTAAAAACAAAACAAAACAAAACCTCTTATTATCCCTTACTTTGTTGCCTTTTGGTCCAAGCTAAGGCTTCCTGCCCCCTTCCTCATGCTTCTTCTTTTTTCTCTCTTCCACCATTCCTCCCTTTACAGGACTAATTTAGATGTCCTTAGGATTCTTTCTTCTAAACAGAAATCCTTGCATCCCCATCCCCCCCCCCTCTTAAAACACTGCTCAAGAGCCTCAGACTCATAAGACACATTTGTAAATATACGCTACAAATTATTATACTAATTCCTCCTCAATGACCACCAAGTGCCAGGTTTATACATTGTGTGTCACAAAGGTGTCACAAAGTTATGCTGATTTTGAATACCTTATGAAACTGAGTGGCTAACTCTGCAGCACTGTAGGGCTTTAAGGTTAGATAGGGATGAAAGGTTAGATCTGAGCTGTTTAAGAACTTTGAGCACAGGAAGAGATGAGACGAGAGCTCTCTTGACCTGGGGTTTGAGGAGGCTGGGCTCCGCTAAGGTCAGCACCAACCTTAGGCTCTGCACACTTGCACAAGCTTCTGTGTTTGATGGAGGTGGCTGAGAAATCATTCAGGGGTATGAGATTTGGGGGTCGAAACATACATGTTGGGGCTGAGACATAGATTGGCACAGGAGATTCACATTCTTATGTTATCTTATGTTTTTTAGGTGAACTACAAGCAAAGAGTTAGACATATGGATAAAGACAGCTACTGGCAGTAGTAATAGGGACGATATGTATAAAACACATAGGACCCAGTGGACACCCAACAAAGAATTACTACTACTGGTTTTTGTTTGTTTGTTTTAGGAAAGTTCATGCTGTAGCCCAGGCTGGCCATTAATGCATGGCAGCCTCCCACCCTCTCCTGGACCTCTCCCCCTTCCTGGGATTGTAGGAAGGAACCCTCATGCTTGCCACTATATATACATACTAAGGATGATTTTTTTTTTAGGAAATTAAATATTGTAGAACTATGACAGTCTTTTTAATCTCACCGATTTTTATTCTATAACATTCTTTAGAAAAGGTTGAAATGAACTGAAAAGGAAATGTCTTATGTGATACTATATTTTTGTGTGGTTTTATTTTTCCATTCTAAAAGAATATGTATGTTTCTGTTACAACGTATTAAATCATCTTATAGAATAGAATTATTTCTGTTTTTCTTAAAAAAAAAAAACCAAACAAACCCAAAACTAGAAACAGCATTGTCTTTGAAACATTACCTAAAGCAAGCAAGGAAAATATATTTGAAAAGCAAAAAATTGGTGAGGAATTCATCCAGGAGCCTGTTTTTCAGTATTCCATGGATTCCTTTTGTTTTGCTGAGAAGATAAATTGGCTTGTAAGAAAGGACTGAATCAAACAATAGTAGCTTCTGTCTTTCATTTTTTTCCTGTCCAGGAAATGGTAGCTTGAGCTAACCGTATTCTCAGCATACAAATAAGCCAATTAAAGCTGCCCTGGCCCTTTAGAAAACTTATTGAAAAAGATGGCGTTTTAAATAAGAAAACCACAGTGTTCTACTGTGCCTGTCTTTGTCTCTCTGGCTTTGGCATTGTTGGGGTAGTTTCATTTGTCCACTGAAGTGTGTGGCTCGAAACACTGTCTGTAGAAGGGAATTCTGCTGGAAAGCAGATGAATGTTTTCCCCTCCAATACTTAATCCCGAAGGAGTAGTAAATTATGCTTCTCTCTAGTAATGCAGCCAGTGCCCCACAACGGAGAAGGGCATTAGCATCCTAATGGAGGCAGCTGATTGATTCCTATATTGATTACATCAAGAACACTGTGTTCTGTAAAATTTAAGGCTGATTTAATCCTAAAATTGGTATGGCAAGTAAATTTAAATAATTTAAAAATGTATATAATAATGTAAATTATTATATATAAATATATATATTTACAAAATTTACAAGCAAAGCAACATGCTTAGGTTCTTTCCTTGAAATGAAAAGTCACATATTAAAAGAGTTCAGAAATTACTTACCATTCAGTCTATGTCTGCAAGTCGGAAGCAAAAGAAAGCCATGGGTTATTATGGCCACATAGGACTTGTTTATCAAACATTATTCTTCATGATATGCCTTTCCAAATTAAAGGAATGCATCTAGTGTGAGTTTAGAAGGTTGGCAGGACAAAACCAAACAGGGGCATTGGTATTTAGGGATAATTTTTGTTTGGTTCCGGGTACAAGTGAAGCTAAATGACTCAGCTATGTTTTGTATCTCTTGTTTACATTCACCATCACAATAGCTTCTCCTACTTCTGCTTTAATTTCAAATGTGTTCTCTTAGCCATGACAGATTCCAGACCTGTAATCTGTAGACAGTGCCCTGTACTCCCCACTGGGATCCACCAAGTTTTTGCTTTGTGCTGCATTTGGATTGCATTCCTCTGTCTCTTTTAATAAATACAATTTAAACGTGGAATCAAGCTCCATTCTTAATTAATTTTCCCCTCCCCAGAACTAACACCCATTATGGAACTGGCGTCGTTTTCTGTTTGAAGACTGAAATAGGTGGACATGTTGTGTGCATCCTTCTGAAATAGATGGACATGTTATCTACATCCTTCTGGTCTGATTTTTTTAATTCAGCATCATATTGGTAGAGCACCCTCCTTGACACATTCATATCTCATTACTTCATCTGAATAACTATATAGTATTCCTTGTATAAATAGATCATTCTGATGGACAGTAAGGATTATTTTTCAGGTTGAATCATGCTGGATGCCTCTTACATGTGTGCAAGACTATCTTCCGGTTTCACACAAAGAAACGGAGTCACTGACTTGTGTAGTATGTATAATTTTTGTGTCTCTGTATAATTCTCAAGAAAAGTTGTAGGGTGGGAAAGTGGCCGTATGGAACCTTGTATGATAGTTTTCTAAAGCCGCCGCCTGACCTGCATTTGCTGCTTGCTTTCTCGCCCTTTCTTGTGACTTGTCCTGCAGTTCTGGGTTTGTTTGTTCCTCCTGGGTACTTTTCCCTTTCATTCCTGACCTTCTTGTTCTCCAGAACAGTACTCTTCTGTACTGTCCATGTTTTGCGTGTTGTTTTCTCCAGTGTCTGATCAGGCTTCTAACACGGGGCTTTTTAGAGCATTCTGTGGCATTCTTTTGCAGTTTACTGAAGTCACATTTATTAATCACTATATTCTTGCTTAGTAATTCCTTACATAATGTTGTGTAACAATATCTTCCAGAAAAAACCAAAACCAAACAAACAAACAAAACCCCAAACCCTCAAGTCTGTATTTAGTGAAAATGTTCTGCTCATATTTAGTAAGTTTTAGACAATCCAGAACTTATTTGTAGGTCAAGGGGTAGAAATAGGTGAAATGACTTAAACTTTTAGGCATCTTTAAACCTTTATATACTGTGTTTTGGAAATCCCCATGAGCCTCAAGAGACACTGGAAAGTTGGAAAGTATCCTTTTAATTCTTCAGAACTTAATTATTTCTACCCGGTATGTCATCGTTTTTATTTAAATATATATATTCTATTCTTTTAAATTATTTATGAAGTAATCTATTGCTTTGGAGGTCTTCAACATGAACATAATCTGCGAGGCAAACGATCATAGATCATATATCGCATTAGTGCAAAAGATGCAAGGCTCAGCTCAAGAGAACATTAGCAAAATCATTTATTAATGAAAGAATGCCGTGTGCAGTACCTGTTGAAACCTGAAGCTGACGGTTTCTGGTAAATGAAGAGACCACCATTTCATACCTGAAAAACAGACAAGACTCCCAGACTTTCTTATTTGCTGATGTGCGATGTGACCCTGACCCCACACAGTCAGTTAAGAAGCAGTTTTCTTTCCAGTTAAGGAACAAACTTTAAGGTATTCTGGCTGCCGCTTGAGAAGGAGATTTTTGGGATTAGATATCTCCCGAGGGGTGGGCAGCAGAAGCCGCCTTCTCAGGCTCGCTGGGGTAGACAGTGGCGTTGTCAGGATGGGTCCTTTCCTGCCTTACTGATGCTCAGCTCTCTGGCCAGTGCACATAGGGGGCTGTTAACCAAGCTCCAGACACAGCACTGTGGTTCTAAATTCATAGAACTGGCATACTGATTAATGTTCAAAGCTTATTTTTGTCTCTCTTTATTGCCATGGTTACAGAACATGCTGTTTTAGTAGTATGATTTCTTTCATGTAGCATGATTTGTTTCCAGAAATGACTGATGCATAAAGCCGGCTATGGCATATTTTCTTCAGAGAAACTTTTATTCAAATTGGGGGCCAATAAAAGTCAGTACGCCTGGTTCTGGGTACATTTGCTTCTATAGAGCTTTTTGGCATAGCTTGAGTTGAGGGAATTATATTTAGGTTCATATAATGCTCTATAATCTTACTATTAGCCATTACCATATCATTTAGTATTTCAAGTGTTTCTGCTTGAATACAAATAAGATTTTTCTTATGTATTTATTTGTGTATTTTGTTTTTGTTTTTCGAGACAGGATCTCTCTACATAGCCCTGGCTGTCCTGCGACTATCACTGTGTGAACCAGGCTGGCTTTGAACTAAGAGATCTATCTGCCTGCCTCTGCCTCCCAAGTGCTAGAATTAAAGGTGTGCACCACCATCACATAGCTTAAAATAAGATCTTTATAGAACCGGGGGATACTGTCTTCACTACTCTGTAACAAGAAGCAAAACAATGTTTTTGTCATTTTAAAGTTGGAAATAATATTCCAAGTCTTTGTGGGACTTCCATGATCTAACAAGTGAGATGCTTGGAGCACTTCCCAGAGTTGGTGTTCTTACTTAGCCAACGTTTGTTGATGAAATAAATCTTGACTTCAAATTAGACTTTTTCTGTCCATTTCATCCCAGGTCAATTCAAAGAACACTTAAACAAACAACTCACTTTATTTGCTTGACAGAAGTAACAAAAGCAAATGGAGTGCTGTGGTCACTCACAAACGTGGATCAGGTATCAATGTTTAGTATATTTAGCAAGGATCCCATGAATTATTACATTGTATTAGTCATCTTTATACGAACATTTTATTGGAGTTGCCTAGTTTTGTAGAAACAGTGTACTGTGAATAGAGGCTGAGTTCTCAGTCCCCTTCCCATCAGTGTCTGTTCAGTGCTCCTGGCTCCAGACTGGCTCTCTGCTGTGTTAGCATTGGAGTCTGTGTCTGCCTATCTAGAGTTCCCTCCCGGCTGGTTAGCCTCTGCTGGCTAAAGGGAAGAGAGACTCCCTCACAACACATTTCCTTTGCTCAGTCCTTCTGTGCACTGCGATCTGGCTTTGTGTCCTGGCTGAGCATTTTGCCTTCACAAAGCTCCCACTCTCTTTAAAAGTGGCCTGTTGATCTGCCTGTGGCCTTCCAGGACTTTTTGTTCATAGAATATGGATCGATGTTATTTGCCTCTGTTCCGCTGCTCTTCGGTGACAGCCTATCACCTCAATGGACAGGTATTGCCCAAGAAATAATTGTTAAATAAATGTTTCCTTCAAAGCACAGAGATCTCGGCACATCAAAAATCCCCAACATTGATTAGTCACCGTTTCGCTTTTCCTTCAGATCCTTGCTCTGACTTTTGCTCTAGTTTTGATTTTTCTTTCTCTGATGCTGGTGTTTTGGTAGCCGTCTCTTGTTGCTCACTGTGCTGCTTGTTTTACAAATCGTTCCCAGAGAGGTCTTTTCATACCTAAAATGTCTTGCCATGAGCTGCTGGGCCTTCCTTCCATGGGCACCGCAACTTGTACCTTTGCTTTCCGGCGCACTTTTCTTAGTTGTTGACTGATGTTCATCTTTCCCTTTAATCCTGCATTTCTTTCCTTTGGAAGTAAACCTTGGGGACACTTTCCTTCTGCTTCCCTTTCTTCCTGACTTGTTCTTACCTCAAGTTCTAGATTTTAGAATTTATGTACCCTTTTAGTTTTAGTCTCAACCTCTTCTATTTTTTTTTAATTTTTTTTATTTTTGATTCTTTCTTTCTTTTTACTTTTTTTTTAATCTCTTTTTACACTCCAGATTTTTTTCCCCTCCTGGTCCACCCTCCGACTGTTCCACGTCCCATACCTGCCCCCCCTTCCCCCGTTTCCACAAGGATGTCCCCACTCCACCCACCCTACCAGACCGCTAAACTCCCTGGGACCTCCAGTCTCTTGAGGGTTAGACACATCTTCTCTGACTGAACCTGCACCCAGCAGTCCTCTGCTGTATGTGTTGGGGGCCTCATATCAGGTAGTGTATGCTGCCTTGTTGTTAATTGAGACTGCTGGTCCTCCTACAGGGTCACCCTCCTTAGCTTCTTCCAACCACAGTTTCCCCTCCATCTCTCGTGCTCCCAGCCCTCCCCACCCACTCATGCACTTCCCCTTTTCCTCAGACCCACCCCTCCTCCTCCCCTCAGGGAAGAGCAGGCCTCTCTGGAACACCAACCAAATATAAGAAGCAACATTAAGACCAGGCATACCATCACATCCAGGCTGGACAAGGCAACCCAACAGGAGAAAAAGGGTCACGCAAGTAGGCAAAAGAATCAGGGACAGCCCACGCTCCCATTGTTAGGGTTTCCACAGAACAACAAGCTACTCCACAATAACATATGCCGAGGACCTAGGTCAGACCTATAGGCTCCCTGATCTCTGTGAGCTCCCATGGGTTCTAGTCAGTTTATTCTATGGGTCTTGTTCTTGTGGTGTAACCTGGATCCTCTGGTCCTTCCAATCCATCCTTCTGCTCCTCAGTAGGACTCCCTGAGTTCCATCTGATGTTTGGCTCTGGCACTCTGCATCTGCTCCAGCAGTTGCTAGATGAAGTCTCTCTGTCTCTCTGAGGACCATTATGCTAGGATCTGGTCTCAGCACACTCTGCAGGCAGGACAATCTGCAGGTCGGAGGTTTTGTGACTGGGTTGGTGTCTGGCCTCTACGTGAGGCCTTGCCTGGTTACAGAAGATGGCCAGTTCAGGCACCATGCCCTCCGTTACTAGGAGTCTTTGCTAGGGTTACTCTCAAATTCTGTGATGAATTTCCACTGCAGTAAGTTTTCACCTCGCTCCCCATTCCAGTAGTTGCTCCAGGATTTTCTCCCTCCCCACACCAGATCCGTCCTGTCCCCAACCCCTCCTGCCTGTGAAATCTATTCTATTTCCTCTTCTCCAGGAGATCCTTGCACCCCCTCCCCCTTAAGGCCTCCTTCTCAACCTCTTCTTAAATGAAAATATTTGATTTCTGTGACTAGAGTGCATGTTCCTCTTTCTATATACCAACAATTCTGTGTGCATACCAAGTTTTATGTGATCCTTCCACTAGAGCTTGAAATGGCAAGAGTTTGAAATTGAGGAAAATCAGATCCAATACTAGCATGCATAAAATTTAACTATATGTTGGCATATACTGCAATCGAATAAACAGGAACTGTGAGACATGTTGCTCATACTGGACTTGACACCTTCATAATCCAGAAAGCTTCACAGAGTTGAGTTTAATTGGCATCCAACACGGACACACTACCTGTGGCCTCTCCTCACATGGAAAATACATTTTGTGTTTGCGTTGTGTCACGACTGCTTTGTCCTTTACAATCTTTTGACGTATTTTTCGGTGAAAAGAATAAATGAGTGAATGGTTATAATGCTTGTAATTCCCAGGACTGACAATATCTGCGAATCCCACGGCCCTCATGGCATTCATGCTGGGAGCTCATTTCGGCTAAGGTTTTAGGCAGACCGTGTTCTCCTGGTACCGGCATTTTTCTTGGCTACCCAGTACTCCTCTCAGATGCCCAATCACAGGAGAATCCTGACTTTTTTTCTACAGTTTGGATAACATAGAATTGGAGCCTTGGAGAAAAGCTGGAACTCTCATTCCATTTAAACCAAACCACTCGTCCAGACTGGCGGTCTCAGCAGGTTAAATGGAATGCTGACAGGAGATTACAAACCATTTCTAAAAGAGACGCTGAATGAAGTTTCTAAGTAAGCTCCATTTTCTCTCCATTGGTTTAACCATCCTTATCACGGAGCCTTCTTTAAAAGGGAAATGGGTCTTATTAAGCCGTTTCTTCTTTATTTTTTCCTGTGAGCACAAGGTACGAACCCACCAATGGAACTGCAAAGCGAGGAAAAGACATCTGCGGAGATCTTGTTGTTCTCTGTCTATTGTTTGTGTCTGCAATTTTCCTGGTGGGTTCTCTCAGCGCACAAAAAGGGGTGTCGTGAAAAACAAAGGCAACGGTGTAGGGAGGAAAAGATAAGTTACCAGAAAGCAGGCTGGCTTTGAAGCTTTATTGAACATTTCTTTCTTACGCTAGCTCCCCTGGGAGCCATGCACAATTACATTGATACATTGACTATAGTAAAGTAAAACAGGAATATGCTCCTGCTGAAAGTATAAATTGTTTTTTCATTCGGGAGAGCATCTTAGCAATTTATACCAAGCAGCTTTGCAGCATCTATGCCTTCGACACTCCCCAGGAAGTAATCGAAGGCTTTGGCAGAGGTACTCAGATTTTAATTAAAGCATTGTTTGCAAATGTGAGAAACTAAACACCACTAACCATACTGTAGGTGGGTATTCCATTTTCTTTAATAATATGCTAGTCTTAAAGAATATTGACTACCATGGACTTAGGCTTACGATACAACCTTAGAAACACAGCACAGTTGCACTGGTCAGTAGTTGACGTCTCTCCTCCTTCCGTAAACACGTCACTGTGGTGGGTCAGATCCTGGGCTCCTGAGGTTGTTGAGATGGTCATCGGAACAGTTCAGTGGGTTTCTTTCTGATCTGTCCCGTGCTCATGCAAGCACACACGTATGTTTCAATCTCAGCTCCGTAGGTTTCTATTACCCAGGAGGCTTTTTAAAAGTACTGAGTACAAGCCAAGTTACTTCTGGGAACTAAAACAAGAAAAACGGTATTTTCCTTTAGGTTTTTCTAAACTCCAAGTCTTCTAAAAAGATAGCATTTTTAAAAAGCAATTAAAGGAATGGAATAAAAAAATCATAGAGAATCAGGTAATTTTAATATGGGAAGTAAATGCCCAGAAGCATTAGGGATCAGCTGATAATCCTACCCTTTCCCCAACAGGAACCTAGCGATAGCCATCGGAAGACTCAGGCCAGCTTTTACTTTAGCAGCATAGCTCTGTTGCTCTGGGTGCCCACTCCTCCAAGAGTACAGAGCAGAGGAGTAATGAACAACTGAGGGTATTTTTTTAAAAATCAGAGTTACAAAGTTTAATTTTAATTGTTGTGTGAACTGTGAGAGGATGGTTTCACATGGGATCTGAGGACCTCCCTAAAGCTGGCTGTCATTCAGGCTCAGTGGTTCTCAGTCTTGCTTGCACCTTATAAACATCTTGGACCCTTTGAAAGTCCGGTTGACTGCTTTCCATCTCAATGATTCCGATAAATATGGACAGGAATGGAGCCAAGGAAGAGGAGCATCATTTCTTCACGTAAAACCCGACTTTAACCAGAGTCAGGAGAGTTAAGAGTTCTGGAAAAGGTAGCAATGATGACATGCTACACAAATGTATAAATTCTTCCCCGTGTTATATGTTCATGTTTGTGTTTGTGTGCATGCGCATGCACATGCACGCATATGTACACACATGTGGAGTCGCATCAGGTGTCTTCCTCAGTTGTTCTAACCTTACTTTTTGACACAGAGTATCCCAGTGAACTTGGAGTTTACTAACTAGGCCTGATTGTACTGGGATTACGGTCATTTGCCGCTGCACACAATTGTTTTTTATTTACATTTCAGTCGGTGACCCTCTTTGGTCCCCCTTCCCACAGTTCCTCATTCCATTGCTCTGAGAGGGTGCTTCCCTCCACCAGGCCTCCCCCTTCCCTGGAGCCTCAAGTCTTTCTAGGATTAAGTTCATCTTCTTCAATCCTTCCCCTAATTCAACTATAGGGGTCCCCGACTTCAGTCCAATGGTTGGATGTAAGAATCTGCTTCTGTCTTAGCTGCTGGTAGAGCCTCTCAGAGGACAGCCAGGCTCCCATCTGTAAGCACTTTGTACCATCATAATAGTATCAGGCCTTGGTACCCCCCCCCCACCTCCTCTCCCTCCCGGCCCCATAAGATGGATCCAGGTTGGACTGGTCATTAGACTGCCTTTCCTTTAGTCTCTTCTCCATTTTTGTCCCTGCAGTTCTTTTAGACAGGAACGATTCTGTGTCAGATACTTTGACTGAGGGTTAGTAACCCTGTCTCTCCACTTGGGGTCCTGTCTGTCTACTGGATGTAGATTATTTGAATTCCCTCTCCCCACTGTTGGGCAATTTGGCTAAGGTCACCTCCAAAGAGTCCTGAGAGGGTCGAATCTTCGGGATCTCTGGTACTCTCTAGAGGGCCCCCTACCTCCCATCCCCTGAGACTGCTTATTTCCAGTCCTTCTCCTGGCCCTATGGGCTTCTCCTCTGTCCACATCTGATCTTGTTCCCCCTTTCCCCTCCCTCTCTCACCCAGGTCCCTCCATCTCTATGCCTCCTGTGATTATTTCCTTTCCCCTTCTAAGCGGGATTGAAGCCTCCTCATTTGGGCCTTTCTGTCTGTTACACCTCTTATGGTCTGTAGGTTGTGTTCTAGGTATTTACTTTTTAGCTAATATCCAGATATGGGAGTACTTACCATGCATGTTCTTTTGGGTCTGGGTTACCTCATTCGGGATGATATTTTCTAGTTCCATCCATTTGCCTACAAGTTTGATTATTGATTGTGCAGATTGCCCAACTCTGAAATATTTTTGTCTAGACTTTGCTCCATAATGCCATTCTCTCTAAATAGTAAGCACACATATTTAAGGATAACTATTTCTTTGTCTCTTTTTCAGTGAGTAGGATTCATCTTGCATACAGTAGGTGATTAATGGGTAGAGGACATGAAGGTGGCATAAACAGAGGCTTCTAACTTTGTGGATTCATAGCTCATTTGAATAGCTTATGAGTTCCTTTTGTGTCCATACAACTTCATTTTCAATAACACTAATCAGTTGAAAACAATACATATTTGCTAGTTATGTAATGAGATGGATGTGTCTATTAGGCACCATAGAGCTGTACACACTCGGTAGTAAGACCGACCACTGCCACCCTCACTTCTTGCACACACTTTTTCTCAGGGTTTCTATTGTTGTCAGAGGCATCATAATCACAAACAACTTAGGGACGAAAAGATTTATTTTGTCTTAGAATTCTCAGGTCATACTCCGTCACAACTCTCAGACCAAACTCCATCACTGGACCCAAAGCAGGAACCTGGATACAGGAACTGAAGCGGAAGCCATAGATGGATGCTGCTTCTTGTGCAACTCAGGACCACCTACCCAGGGTTGGAGGCAACCACAGTGAGCTGGGCATTTCCACAGCAGCAAAAAAGGCCCTACAGGCATGGCAGCGGGCTGGACTGGTTGGGGGTCCCCTGTTTCCAAATGACTTTACCTTGTTTTAAATTGACATAAGTTGGCCAGCACACAGTTAATTTGACTGTAATATTTGCTGTCTGTCAGAGCAGTCACTGAGAAGCTGAGTTTTACAGAACCACCAGGAACATGATTGAATTGAGTGATAAAAAGATAGAATGTTGAGACTGCAAACTTGTGTGTTTACCCAATGGGTTGTGTTAGTGTGGCTTTGCTTATGTGGATCAAAAACATTCTTCTGGAACTCCTCCAAATGTTTTTACAATTTTGCTAAGTTTGGCACATTATTTGGGGGCTGTGGCTCCAGATCTCAGCTTCTAGGACTTTTGTTTGAGAGGCAACACCTGATGTATTTATTGATTTGGGCCATGCGATTCACTTTCAATAGTCGATCGCTAAACTGTTGCATGCATTTTAAGAGAGAAACTGGTCATGTCCTTCCTTCTCAACACAGGGCTGTGAGGCCATTAATAGTAGGGAGTTTACAAAAGGAGCACTTAGGCAAACTCAAAGCATTGTGCTAAATGAATTCTGCAAATTCACCATAGCCTTTGATGTTGCCATCAATACTATTTACACTTTAGTATTTTAAAACGTCAGTGTGTTTGGGAATTGTGTGCACTGCATACCATCGGTGAAGACATTTTCTTTGTGTTGGACAGTTCTCTTGGCAGGAGATGGAGGCCCCTGACCTTCCCCTAGGGAGTTCTGCCTTATAAACACTAATTTAGGAATGGATAATTTCCAACTCCAGAAACTGGTTCTACCTCACTCTACCCCCATCCTCTCTTAGAGTTGTGTAAGTAAAAGTAGTAATGATACTTGAGAGCTGCCATTTCCGGTCCTTTTAAGAAAATTTAAGGGAAAATTGTGGGGGATTTTTTTTAGGGAGATATTTTCAGCCTTAGATGCCATCCTTTTCAGAATATCAATTATATGCATGTCCGTGGCTAGTTCTTCCATTGGCCTGGGAAATACATCATCTTATCTGGTCTTTGTCCATTAGTTATATCAAACCGGGATTATTCAAGATTGCATCATTAGATTTCAAAGAAAGCTAGAGCACTCTGTATCTAACTCAAATAATTCACACTTAATCGCTCCTCAAGGGGACATTGTGCCCCAGTGAATGAATCTAACCTGATTTCCACTTTTTATTCCTGAGAGGGAACATTGAGGAATTGTGGTTTCCTGGAAGGCATTTTTCTCTTTCCCATATCTATTTCCATCCACATATTTGAAAGACAGAGCAGGCAAATCAGTGCTATTCAAAGACCCTTGGTGGATGACTCTTAGTTTTTTTTTTATAACACAGATGTTCATACCTGCATTATTTATATTAAGGTACTAATTACACTTCTTACAATTAGTAAATGATTAAAGCTGACTCTGGTGCACCACTAGCCTAGTATATTACTGATTTATAAAAGCAAAACAAACAAACAAAAAAAACCTGTTTCACATACACCTTGGATCTCGAGGGCTCATGCTAAATAGAAAAGAAAAGCTCATTTTTAAAGTGGCTTTATTAGTGGCCTTACTTGTCACTGTGACAAAGCACCCGACAGAAGTGACTTAGGTGAAGAAGGATCTACTTGGGCTCAAAGTTTGTGGATAGAATCCAGCATGAGGGGGAGGCATGGCAGTAGGGACAGCTGTGTGGACAGAATGGCAGTAGGGACAGCCGTGTGGACAGAAGTACATGGCAGCAGTCTTTTGCAACTTGGTGGAAAGGTTCCAGAGAACCAGAGTGAAGCTGGTCTGGGCTATAATCCTCAAAGGTCACCACCCTGAGGGACCCAGCTTCACCAGGCAGAGGTTCCTATTAGCGTCTCAAATAGCACCCCAAGCAGGGTTCCAAGTGATCAAACTCATGAGCTCATTTGTGGGAGACATTTGTGGGAGATATTCATACCACAGTACAACAGCCATATCTCAAGTGAGTACAGTGACGTAACATTTTTTCTCCTGGATCTGGAGATTGAATTGCAGGCCTGGTGCATCACATGTGCTCTGCCACTCTGCTATATCTCTAGCTCTTTTTAAATATAGCAACATTTTCTGTGTACTCATTGAAGTTTTCATATATATATATGATAATCTTGATAATAAATGTTCATCATCACCACTAATCTTCCTTTTCTTCCTTCCTCTCCCTCCCCTTCCTCCTCCTCTTCTTCTTTTGGATTATAGTTTTAAATCAGTCTTCTCCAGTTTTCCAACTCCACTGAGGTGAGCGACCATGTCCTCAACCAAAGAAGCCTCTGACTGGATTCTATTGCTGAGTCTGTCTCCAGCCTCAGCTTTCTTGTCAGCATTACTCCTTCTGTAGATCCCTCTGTTGGCTTTCCCCGTTGTGAATCTTGATGTTGCTCACTCTCCAGACCTTTGAGCCAAAGCCAGTTTCAGCATGGCTCTGGCACAGGGAAGGAGATAATTGTGAAAATAATAGAGACCCTCTCTGGTAAAACAGCCACAGAACAATCCCCGGGCAAAGTTCCTTCACATAGCCTCAGGACTTGAGAAGTGGCTTGGCCTTTATGTTACAAAGGTCGAAGGTTGGACACATTCTTGTTTGCCAGCTCTGGGTGTGTGGGCATGTGGACACCTTCCTTGGTGATCATTACATCATCATTACCAAGTTCATAAATGCCAGTCCAGCTCTTTGTTGGTATCAATCTTCGAGGCTGCAGGGTTGGACACCAAGGCTGGGAAGGAAGCTGTGTTTGTTTTCTAAGAAGTAGTATCACTGGTTGCTCCTTTTTGGTGATTTGTGTCCTTTCCATGGTGTCTTTTCTGTGGAAAAGTTTGCTGAAGGAAGCTGTAAAGAATCAGAAAATGTGTCCTTGGTCTAAAGTCAAAACTTAGCAAATGCATTTGTTCCCCGTTCAGTCTTCTGCTTGAGTCTTATCTGTCTCCTTTGTATCGTTTTCTGCAATGACTAGTTGCTTCTTAGTGACCCTACCTTGTGGTGCCACAATAAGAAACCCACTCATTAATTCTCTCATTCTAATCATTCAAAATAAATCATTCAAAACCAAGCATTAGTGTTTGAGGATATTGCAATAAATGAAAAAGTCCAAAATTTCAAAGAGCTATAATTCTAGTTAGGGAGACAAACAACAGCAACACAAGTAGTAAATTGTATGCGTTTTAAGAAGGTACGGTAGAAGAGATTATCGGTTGGGGGTGAGCTTGGACCGTGTTAGGAGCTTGAGTAAAGCTGATTTGTTTCCACTGAGGAAGAGGGCTCTGTGAGCAGGAGCTCAGTCAAAGCCCAGTAGCTCAGGGCGCTCATTCGCTCCCCCATGGAGTGTCTTAGCTGTGGCTTATAAAGACTCTTTGTATGATCTGTTTCATTAGCTGTGGTGAACCCACTTCAAGCTTTTATTCCTACAGGGAACAGCCAGTATTTTATTTGTTCTATAACATTTTTTTCCACCTTTGAAGATTATGTCTTTGTATCTCCTTAATTTCTTAGATTTGACATTTTCAGTGAAATAAACAGGTTTCCAGGTTATTGCAAATGAAATTGTTTCCAAGTTAAATGGTATTTTTTCTCTTTTTTTGTCCCTTTCCTTTCCTACCTCCCCTCCCTTCCCCTCCTCTCCCCTCCCCTCCCCTCTTCTCTCCCTTCCCTTTCTTCTTCAAAGCCAATACTATTTTTTGGATCTAATTCTGAGGCTTAAGCAATGAGAAGGTAGCTTTTCTATTTTGCTGAGTGTTTTTTTTTTTAATTCAGTGCCATGTTGTGCCTTTAAGAGACGGCTGTTAGTATGTCAGTCCATTTAAAATGCTGTGGAGATTAAGCTGCGTAAGCCCTCTCCACTCTGCCTTACAGAAAGCATAATTATATGGCCTTTCTCTTCCTAAGCTTCTTTGCTGTTCTCAGCCCCTTTCTAGGCTTTTAGCTCTTGTTTCAATTAAATAGGGAAATTGAACTCAGGTCCTGGAAGAAAGGCTTGCAAAGCGTCCATGTTGGTGGCTTGTTTGTAGCTGTGATAATAAAAGGTTTTCCGTGGTCCATTGTCTTGCGTTTAGGAAGTTCTGCCCTTGTGCAGTCTGTAGTGAACTTCCCAGGTTAAATACTCGCCTGTGATGTCATACTAGTTTCCATTTCTTGTTGTTATTGCAGCAATGTATTCTTCACTGGTAACCGTGGGATGCGGCACAGATCTCTGCACTGAAGTTACAATCCGGCCATGGTTTCAGGACACAGTTATGGAACCCTAGTGCTACCTGATCCTCCTAGGGGCTTGGCGCTCCTGGTCTTCTCCATTCCCCTCCTTGCGCTGCAGCTCTCCTTTCTCCGTCTTCTCTTTTTCCGTGCTCCACCCTTTTCCCATTCTGTGTATGTTCACATGGCAACACATAAGAGCACAACGCTGTCCCCACAGTGGACAGTGGATGGAGCTTGGGTACTCTTCTTTTTTTTATTTACATTTCAAATGTTATTCCCTTTCCTGGTTTCCTGTACATAAACCCCCATCTCATCCCCCTCCCCCTTCTATAAGGGTGTTTTCCCTCTGCAACCATCCATCCCTTCCCACCTCCCAACCCTGCCATTCCCCTACACTGGGGGGCGGGGTCCAACCTTGGCAGAACCAAGGGTTTCTCCTTCCATTGGTGCCCAACAAGGCCATCCTCTGCTACCTATGCAGCTGGAGCCGTGGTTCTGTCCATGTGTAGTCTTTGTGTAGTGGTTTAGTTCTTAGGAGCTCTGGATGGTTGGTATTGTTGTTCTTAGGGGGTTGCAAACCCCTTCAGCTCTTTCAATCCTTTCTCTAACTCCTCCAATGGAGACCAAGCTTGGGGACTCTTATGGAAGGGTTGGGGGAAGGGTTGAGGGATATAAGGAGAACCTAGTGGCCAGGTCTGCAGTACAATAGGAATCTCAGCCATCTGTCTCAGGTTTGAAAGCTAACACAGAGGTTTTATAAAAGTTGTTTGTCTTAGTTAGGGTTACTATTGCTATGATAAGACACTGTGACCAAAGCGACTTGAGGAGGAAAGGGTTTATTTGGGTTATGCTCCCGCATAACTGTTCCTCAAAGGAAGTTAGGAGAGGAACTCAAACAGGGTAAGACCAGGAGGCAGGAACTGATGTGGAGACCTTGGAGGGATGCTACTTACTGGCTTACTCTTCATGGCTTTCATAGACTTCTTTCTTATAGGGCTCAGGGAAGTGCCATCACAATGGACTGGGCCCTCCCACATCAATCACTAATTAAGAACTTGTCCTACAGACTTATCTGCAGCCCGATCTTAGAGAGGCATTTTCTCAATTAAGTCTCCTTCCTCTCTAATGACTCTGGTTTGTGTCAAGTTGACAGAAAACCAGCCAGCGTAGCGTGTATTTGGTCTTGGATAGTGACTAATGATCTGTTTATGTAACAATATAGAGGAAGATGCTGCCAAGTTTTTCTGTAAAATTCTAGATAGTAGGTACGTTAGTCTTTGCAGGTCATAGGTCACTGACACAACTGTCAAGTTTGCCAGTAGAGGGAAGGTAGCTATAGATTCATAGACCAATGAGCTTGACTGAGTTTCAAGAAAAGTTTTTTGTTTTTTGCTTTTTATGCAATCAGGCAGTGGGTCAGAGTTGGTGTGTAGGCTGCGGTTTGCTGGATCATGGAAGGGCAGGGTTAGAGGGAAGTAGGTTGCAGAGGAAGGCGGTGGCAGAGGATTTTGGATGCTAGCCTTGGGCTGGGAATTGATATCCTCTTTAATGAAACCAAGTCTGGTATGTTTCTGCTCAAAGTTATAAATGCACAGACATTTCAACCAGAACCAGATGTTTTCTATTTATGCCTTAAGAGAACTGTGTGCCCAGCCTAAACTAAGACATTTCTGTGACTGAATATGAAATGTATTAAAGTGATATATGGAGAACAAACAAGGCCTCTGAATGCCCCCACTAGAGTCTGAGTTGGGTCAGATGCAGAGACTTGGCATCTTTGGAGTTCTTACTATAACTGCTCCTTAGGAAGGGACCGAAAGTTCAGATCCTAGAGAAAATCAGAAAACGCTTGGCCAGGCCCTCAAGAGTTTGAACTCAAATGTCAACGTGCACCTTGTTTAAAATGTCAGTGTGAGGTAATTCCAAAGTAAATATTTCACCCGTATCTCGACTGCTTGTAGGAATCGTTAGCCATATCAACTCTGACATAACTTCTTAATTTCACTGAACTTTATGTTGGGTCCGAAAGGAGGTGCTTTTGTCTGTTTCAGTGTTGCTTTCTCTTCCACTAGCACCAGTTCTGCAGTCTTTCCCCCCTCCCATGTACTTTTCCCTCTGCCTAAACTTTCTCAAGCCTCCATTAGTGTTTCCATCCCCACTACTAGCCCAGGGCTGGTGTGAACGGAAGTCAGCAGCAATTGAGCATTTGCTGAATGGATTCATGGGGGTAAACGTTTGTCCTTATCCAGAACAAGTGTTTTAAAACTGTATTTCCGTGTTCTCCACTGCTGCCTATTTTTCTCTGAGACATAGTCTCCTAAAGTCTTTTGACTTTATTTCCTTAAAGTATTTACTATCTAATTTCTAAAAGCTTAGACTTTGGCCTTATCTTTCTAGAAAGCAGTATATTAAATGAAAGCATTGTAGTTGCCTGCAGTGTACTGGGGGAAACGAAGGCTGGTTTTTATACCAGAGAAATCTGGACCTTCAGTGGTGTCGTCTGCACAGTTGTAACCTACTTATTGGAAACGACACAATGAGATGTTGCCAGATTCTCTCGGAAGGCAGTGGGCTTGTAATTCTTCCCCTCTCCCTCACCAAGATGTTAGTGTCACCCTAATATATACCTATAGGCATTTTTAAAAGTCCTTTTCAGAACCTGAGCTCCCTGCCCCTGCCGCATAGGAAACTGTTCTTTTAAACGGACATTTCTTTATGCCGATGTAACGTTCAATGAATTTTATTGATCCACCCAACTTAATACACGTGATAGGTAGTAATCAGTAATCCCAGGACATAGCTCATCAATATGTGTTTTATTTTAAGTAACCCCCCCTCAGCATTTAAATTATATGTTTCCTAGCACAGTTGAAATCATTTGTTATTGGACCATTCTAAAGCCAATTGTGACATATTGAAAAGAAGATTGTGTGGGCACGGCATAATGATTATAATTAAGCCACAGAGGAAATAATATACCTACAGGAAGCTGAATAAACAATGGAGAAAAGAAGAAAGATCATGGAGACAATTGCATTGTTGGTAGAAAATTATATATATTTAGTCAGGAGGGATCTGCTCCATGGAATGGCGAAGGCTTTTGCTTGGAGTGGGGAAGGGAGTGAGTCTTCTGCCTGCCAGTGTTGCTTGCTTCGTGAGCAACCCTGTAGAAGTCAGAGCATCCTGTTTACGTCATGGGCAGGTAATTCTTTATAACTTAAGCCTTTTGAATTGCTTTGACCAGACTTTTCAGGCCCTTCAGTCAAGGTTTTGTTTCGTTTTCTTTTTCGTCTTTTCAAATTATTTTTGTTCTAGCTTGTACTGGGCTAAGAGATAAACCATGTTCAAGGTCAGGGCAAAGAGACCCTGATTGACCAATGACTGCTTTTGAAGCATTGGTGGGGGAGGTGCTCCAGTCGATGTGATGAATGTCACAGCTAAGGAATGATGTGGGACAAGGAGGTGGTATCCGGGGGACTTAGGAGCTGATTGTTTCCTTGCCTTAACATTAAGAGAGACCTTTCATGTTTGCCAAACAGGATAACATGTATTTCCAGCAATGAACCCTGTGTGTGTGTGTGTGTGTGTGTGTGTGTGTGTGTGTGTGTGTGTGTGTGTGTGATGCCTCTTCCTGTGTGAGTGTGAGTGTATGTGAGTGTGATATGTCTCTCTCTCCGTGTGTGAGTGTATGCATGTGAGTGTGCATGTTCGTGAGCGTGGTGTGCATCAGAAAATGCCCATATTTTAGGAGCCCAGCTTCATTAGGTGGAACCTGGGAGCAAAGAGTTACAAGAGTAACTCAGGGAATCTGAGTTACAAGAGTAAAGCTGGTTAGTCTTTTTCCAAGTTGGACTAGAGAAGAATTTGCTGGCCAGGCCTCTGTGCCCCCTAAGCTTATTAGGTGATTGAAAATGTGGCTGCGGGGGTTGTCACCAGGGAGGTGTTTTAGTGTTGATAACCTTTGCCCCACTAAGTATGTTTTCTGATCAAATTTGTAGCACATTCTTGGAGAAGGATTGTTTTAAATCATTTTATCAGTCGAGCCCAGCACTGGGTCACCTGGAGCCAGTGTTCTTTGTTTTACTCTCTGTCCTTCTACCAACTTAGAGCAAATGGGATTTTCAGTTATTTCGTGATTTCCTTTAGGATCTTATCCACACATTGCGATATTTTAATCCAAAGGCTCTGAGAATTTTTCAGACTGATGTTTGAAGCACATGAATTAATAAAAACCCTCTGTAGGTCTTATTAGTATAGCCTGGGAGGAGTTAAAGCATATTTTCGCTTACACGTTCAGGTATCAAGTTTAACAGGAAATCCCTTTAGCGTTTGGTTTTACCAAGGAGGTTTTGCTATCTTCTTTTTCCCTTTTTTGGGGGGTGGGGTATTTAATATTACTCTTTCTTCCTTTACTTTGTTTTATACAAAACAAAGTAGCCTATCAATTAAACACATATGCATAGTCATATTGTAACATTTAATGTTTGTGTTTTAGAAGCAAAGGACAAGACCTCTGGCTACAGTAAACATAGGGAGCTCACAGAGGGGACTGTGCTGAAATCACATGCATTAGAGCTCAGGGTTTTCTAGGCTAGCTCAGTTTCAGAACTGTTAGCCTGTACGTCTTTGTTTCTATTTAAAGTTTGATATTAGTGGGTTGGTGGCTGACTGGGTAGCAGCTAAATGTCCTCTCTACTTAGATTTTTTTTTAAATAATACTGTTCTGTTCAAGTACATTTAGTATAGAAACCCAATGTGTCATGTTCACGACAATATCTTGCACACACAAGAGTTATAGTTACCATTTAAGTTGGAAGCCATCACTCCAGAGGGCCTCAAACCCACACAAAGGACTGAAGGCAACCAGGGAATCTGTGAATAGGAGAAAGTATTCTTCCTCCAGGAAAAAGCACATGGATTGGTTATTTAATACCAAATGGCCACCCCTGAGAACATATATAAGTAATATTATACACACTGAGTGTGTGTGTGTCTGCATGTATATACATGGTCAAGGGGTACTTTATTTTTCTATTTAGTTGGTATTAGGAATTAAAGTTCTCAGTAATGATTATGTATTCTTTGATATACAATAGTGTGATATTTAGCGTTGTATTTGAGCTCTGGAGAGGATCAGAACTATTCTGCTTTTCAGTCTGCTGAACTGCACCTTCCCAAGGACAGAGCGATTGTTTATTAGCTCTGTTTATATATAAAATGATCCAAAAAACACTTTAAGGTGTGGTTCAACGAAGTTGGAATAAACAGCCTGGTAGTGCCTGGTTAGTAGTAATGTGGCGTCGTTAACATTAAGTAGGAGTGTTTCTCGTACCTGACAAGTTTTCTTCACAAAATGATGACTAGTAAAATTGAGTTTGTTTATGCAAATAAATGTCAATTCTTAAGGAGGTATTTACAAAAGTGCTGGAATGAGTGTGGTGTGGCTTTCCAATTGTAGGAAAAAATTACTACTGTCATGATAATGACCAAACATATTTGTATTAACTTCATTTTGTTACTTTAAAGCAATTGCTATTCTCCCAGGGGTCCCAATGCTGGATTTAAGGGTGCAGAGCTGTGGTCACATCTGAGGAATGGCATAGTGGATCTTGACTGGCTGCAGAGCCCACTTACAGGGAAAAATAAAATGTCTTTGGCAAAGATGTTGTTGTAGTACTCCTCCCAAAAGCATCTCCATGGTGCAAGTCCTTTTTTTGTTTTGTTTTGCTGTTTTTGTTTTTGTTTTTCGTCTTTGATTTTTGTTTTGGCCAGGTAGCATCTGGGTAAATTCCAGTGAAAATACAGATCTGTACTTGAGGATGAGACCAAAGAGTTTAGTAGGGCTGGTTCTAGTTCTCATTGTCTTCACTTTATATTAGTATGAAATCCTCGGTAGATCAGATTTATATATTTTTTCTCAGAAAGATTTCTGTGTGATATTTCATACAGTTAAAACAGCAACACATTCCTTGCCTTCTAGCCAACAGAAAGGAGCTCGCTGTGAAAGGGTGTGTTTAATTAGTGTTAAAACTCTAATTGAAAGCAGACAAAGTAAAAATGTGTTTTCCTCAATAGCAGTTCAGTGCTCTCCTTTTAAATGACAAAATTAGAGTAATAATAGTGTGCTTACTAATAATAGATATTCTAGTTTATTTTGATTTAGGGAGAATAATATATTTTTGTGTAGCAGTTAATATATACATTCTAAACGTTAAAAAGTTTTGTCTTGTTATTTGGAAGTATTGAAATGACATTTTAATGTGCAAATGCTATTCATTTTTAGGTTCAACCTTATTCAGTTTTCTGTTTGTTTGTTTGTTTGTTTTCCAGTGTCTGTATTTATGCTGAAAGTCCAAGTAAATGACATCATCAGTCGCCAGTACCTGAGTCAAGCCGTTGTGGAGGTGTTTGTTAACTACACCAAGACAAATTCTACAGTAACCAGGAGCAATGGAGCAGTATTGATAAAAGTACCCTATCGATTAGGACTCAGCTTAACCATCATTGCTTACAAAGATGGCTACGTCTTGACACCTCTGCCTTGGAAAACTGGAAGGATGCCAAGTAAGTACCTCCGGGGTGCTGTTCACTCACAAATGTAAATGACTTCCCCCTCTGCTGGAGGAAAGCCTACGGAGCTGAAAATGAGAACACCTAGAGGAAATCCACATACTATGCAGAGAAGGAAAGGAAAGTTTGTAGAAACGCTGTTTGTCTGTTTGGGATGTTAGAACGGAGCACTGCAAGTGAGGCAGTTGACTTGTAAATAACAGAGTCCATACCGTTCTGAGGCGAGGAAAAGCAAGACCGAGATGCCCGTGGGCTCACCGTCTGCTGAGCGCCTGCTGATGACAGCTTCTCTCTTCTTTCCAGATGTCACCTTTGCGCTTTGTCTTCACGTGGAAGAGAGAGCTTTGGGGGGTATTTTTAAGGCAGTCTGATTCCACTGATGAACCCGTTGCTTTCTTAACATATCACTCCCCAAACCCCACTTCTTAACACTATAGCTCTCTTCGGTGGTAGAAGTCAGGTTGGCAAACGTCCTGGGATCATAGCTATCAAGAAGGCATTTACTTCATCTCCACAGAGGCTTGTGCACTGCCCAGTTGTGGATGCCTGTGGTCGTTCTTTCCTGTGAGACCTTTCTTTGGTGAGGGTTGATGGAGGCTCTGATCTCTGGGTGTGGCAATTTTTCATTAGCAGTCATTGTATTGCTATGTCCCATAAGCAGAATGATCATAGTAGGTTTCCTTATGACCCATGATCTGTTTAGTCTCAGGTTCTTGGTCAACTTAGCGATGCCAGGTCTGGGTTCCATTTCATGGAATGAGCTTTAACTTCAATAAAGTGGCTGGCTAGTCTGGTAATGTATGCACTGTTATAGCAGTCTGTCTTGCAGACAAGTCGCTGCTGTAGGTCTCAGGGTCTGTAGCTGGGTGATATTGATGATTACCCCGTGTGGAGAGTTCTTTCCAGCATCATGGATCGTAGTCCAAAGCTTCTAAGTGGTCATCGGCTTGATTTCTCTGTGTTCGATGACATACATATGTGATGTCTCCAGCAACAGGGCTTTTACCATTAGGATGTGACAGTAACCAGTAGCCTTGGCAACTGCCTGTGAATGTTTGGGGGTAGGGATTTATGGGACCTCTTTGTCTAATGACTCAACAAGATGTAACCCATTCCTGGAGCTGAAGGATTTACTTAGTGACATAAAATGTCTAGTTGGGGTGTTGTCTTTTCCGTTATATGATTTACACTATTTACACTTCTCTCATAGCTTCTGAGATAGTAGTATGTTTCCATATGGCTTTGAAAAGGCCTTTAGAATCAGTGTCCCTCCTCATAGTCCCTCCTGTATGCCACTCTCTCACCCCTCCCCCACCTGGTCCTATTTTAGTTTCCCCCTTATGTTTCTGAACTACATTCTACTTCTCTTTCCTTGGAAGGTCGAGTCCTCTGTCTTGGACCCTTACTAGGTACCTAACCTCTGTGATTATTTTAATGGGAGTACATGCATATAAAAAGCTTTAAATATAGCATCCCTATGTAAGAGAAACCATACAGTATTTATCTTTCTAGCTCTGGGTTACCTCACATGGGATGATTGTATCTAGCTCCCTCCAGCAATTTACTTTCAGATTTCATATTTCTTTCTTTCTTTTTTTTTTTTTTTTTTTTTTGGAGCTGGGGACCAAACCCAGGGCCTTGCGCTTCCAAGGTAAGCGCTCTACCACTGAGCTAAATCCCCAGCCCCAGATTTCATTTTTCTTAACAGTGGAATAATATTCCATTGTGTAAATGTACCGCCTTTTCATTTCTCATTCATCAGTTGGTAGACATCTAAGCTGTTTCCAATTGTGAATTATTATGAACAGAGCAGCAGTCTCTGTGGTAGGACAGAGAGTCCTTTGGGTATACCAAAAGCTTTTGAGACATACTGTGACAGAGCTATGCCTGCCTCAGTTTCCCCTACATTAAACACTTCCATTGTCTTGTTTCACAGTATATTCTTCAGTTACACTTTCACTGTTCCCGCAAAGCCAAGCAAATATATGGCTCTTTGAAGACACTGTTTTGATTACTGGAAAATTAACTGGTAAGTGCACTACTCCTTGACTAAGGCCGTTCTCAGAATGATTATTTTATGAGAGAATCAGGGTTGATTTTAACTTGGCAAAACTCCAGTTGGGTATTGATAGTAAGCTGATCAAAAGTAGTTATTTTCTTATTGTAAAATTACATTTTTGTGTACAGACATTGTCTTTGCTATGGACTAAACATAGGGTGTGAGGATGTGAGGAAGTAGTGAACATGGCTGTCGGTCCTCTATGTCCCCTCTCTCAGTGGGACTTTCATGGCCCGTGTGATAGTGATAAGGTCAGAACCTGTTTGTCGTCAGGCTCCCTGTGTACTGTTCCCTCCTTTGTCTCCCTAGGCAGCCCTTATCTGGGGTACTTGGTACTTGAACGTCCACAAGAAAGAGTGCAAAAAGCCCCCTCTACCTCCATGTGTCCTTTCCTTGGCATAGGAAAAACTTAGCCATTGTGTTTCTCCTTTGGTGCATGTTACATAGTGCCCTGATGAACAACAGCTATTGTTTGATTTGTATTGGTAAGTTAGTGTTCAGCTCTAACGTAATGGACATAACCAGAAGGCAGGAAGTCCTCATGAAGGAGTCCATCAGGAGAGGCACGGCCTAAAGAATTGCTGTGAGAATTCACATTTAGAAGCAAATTTATGCATTTCGGGTGGATTAAGTAAAGAGGACTTAACAGTACTCAAGTTAGGACTTGAATTTGGGGTCAAATCAATCATGGAGTGACTTACTACGTAAGGCTGTAGAGCCTCTTTCCCTAGATGTTAAAGCATTTGGTACTCATGAGTTTGACATGGAGTTGTGTGTTGAGATTAGAAAGTCAACAGGAGACATATGGCTGCAGCAAGGCCTGGTTTCATGCTACTGGGGCTTTAATGAAACTGGATGCAGATGTTTTTGTGCTCACTTCTCTCCATAAAGTACCTGCTTCTCTTCTTAACACTCATAAAACACATTTATATTTATTTATTTATATTATATTTATTTAAAATAAATAAACATTTATTTTATATTTATTTATTTTATTTTAATTTTTATTTGGTTTATATAATAGATGTGTGTTCAGTATATGTGAATGTTTTTGTGGACAAGACAGAAAAAATTAAAAACATTTCTGAGGAAATGCAGATAATTTACACGGGATGCATACTTTACTTGTAAGAAAATTGTATCTTCAGTAGGATTAGGCCACATAGTTTAAAATTTTATTTTTTAGGTTGGCATACAAAAATAGTACATTTCATTATGATATCTTCATATGTAAAGGTCACGTAGTTCAACAGAGAATGCTTTAGGAAGTATTTTAAATGATCTGAAAATACCAGACTGTTTCCTCAAATATCTTAACAAGACAGTAATGAATATATAATTGTGACGTTTTACTCCAATGTTTTACAGGTATTATTTTTCTCCCTTTATGCAAAATCCTAGACACTGATTTTGAGACGAATCTTACATTATTCTTTTAACAGCATACAAATCTTTAAAATTTAATACATTTTCACCATAACAACTTAAATGATTTTTTTCTGCATTTAACAGTAATCTTATTAAAAGTCCAAGGTCAAAGGTAATATATCTGGTAATTTTCCATTTTAATTTTGGGATTGATCCTTGACATATTAAATCCTGTTGGTTATAGAAATGTCATTATGTCACAGAGTTCTCAATTGATAAATGTCAGAAGAGAGTCAGTTCAGTACCTTTGAAATGAAGTACTATATATGTCTGGAATCTGGCACTGGAAGACGTTTAAAGATTGCTGAATGGCTGTCTTAAGGAGATAGCTACCCAGTTCAGTTTGTGGACAAATGTCCTAAAGGACAGTTCATTTGGAAGTTGGTGGAAACCCATCCTAAACTAGCATAAACCCAAAGGAAGCATTTTTTTCTTTTACAAAGCAGGGTCAACTTCAGGCATGATTTATCAGAAGGACTCAAGTTGAGATAATTGAAAAATAGTTCTCTCTCTTTCCACTTCTCAACCCTGTGAACATTGCTTCCATTTTCAAACAAGCTCCCATTTTGGGTTACCCAATGGAACCCTGTGGGAGACAAAGCAAACCTTCCATTCTGCATCCCAGCATGCATACCCCTCGTGGGTTGTGCTGGGAAACAGGACCATTGTCAAGCATGAACAAGATGCTTAATTGGGCTTGGCCCGTTCTGACACACACCATCAACCCCACTCTTGGTATAGACCATGCCGGCTGAGGATGGACAACGTATGTTTCCCTAAAGTGAGACCTGAAAACCATGAAGACATTCTGGGCAGCAGGGTCAAGCACCTGTAATCTGGAGGTGTTTAAAATCTAGAAGACAACGCAATGGGCATGCTGTGCACTAAGTCTTCTGCAGTCCAGAACGTCTTATTATTTGTACCACACTGACATCTTTCCCCAGGACTTCTGTTTCACGTGCAAGTTTCTTACACGTATCTGTGTGCACATCAGTGGCTCATTTGTGGCTCACAGATCGATACTATTGTGGAATAAAAGTGCTCATTATGTCAATATATAAAAAGGCTTGCTAGTCCTAAATTTAAGGTAATTAGGCGAGACGGTGAAACTCAGAAATTATTATAGCCACATCCTTTAAGAGAAAATGTCCTGACCCGTGATGCTGTTTTTAATATGCATATATTCTCTCCATTTGTTCATTTGTTAATTTGTCCAGATGCCAAATCTCAGCCAAGTGTTCAGTTTTCAAAAGCCTCCATTAAACTTCCTGACAACCATCACATTAGCAACGTGACCGGCTATCTAACGGTTCTACAACAGTTTTTAAAGGGGGACAATTTTCTGTCTGCGATTGGAATCACTTACTCAACAGGTATTCTTTAGTTTTTAAATATATAATCATATTTCTAAGAAACATCAGCATATACGTTTTCTACCAAATAATGTCTAGGTACACAATATTTCACATTTGATTTTATTTAAGTTTTGCAAAATACATGTTGCTTTTGAAATATTCACTACTTAATTGTTTGTAAGCAATTTCCTTTTTTCCAAAGAACAATTAATAATCTGGGTGTGGTGATACACTATTGTAATTCCAGCACTCAAAAGGTAGAGGCAGGTGGATCTCTATGACTTCAAGGCCAGCCTGGTCTACAAAGTGGTTTCCAGGACAGCCAGGACTACACAGAGGAACCCTGTTTCAAAAAACAATAAAAAAAAAACCCAAAGAATGATTATACAGAATCTTTGGCATACATTATGTCAAATTAATCTAAATGTCCTTTTTATTTTAATTCATTAAACTTCATTTGAACTAAAGCAAGTAAGCCAAATATAAAAAAAAATTGTGATTATTGTAAAACTTCAAAAATGGTTCACTTAGAAATGTCGACTTGAACGTGTATTCCAGTTTGCCTTTCTATGGAGTCTTACCAGGCGGATCAGAAGGGTTAGTTTAAAAGCCAGAGAGAGTGTGCTATTCCACTGATCCCCGAGTTATGTTTACAGAGGTGGATAAGCTGTTGTAATTTCTACTTGAACTGTCTTAGCCAAGTAAAAGCTTCTATCTCTTCCAGAGCCCACAGCTTTGGTGTTAGGCTCTTATGATTTAAAACTTAAGGAATGAATAGAATTTTATTTAATTAATTTTAATTAAAAACACAGCCACATTTATCCCACCATTTCTACTAGTCTTTGAAAATCCAACTGAAACTCCACTGTTTAAAATTACCTCAGACATGCTATAATTGAGAGTATATCAGTTGTGTCAATTTTTTGGTTCATTTGGTTACATCTAGAAATGAGATTAATGAGGGTACATTATATAAGTAGTATATATTGTAAATTATAGGTAAAACTGATGCCATCAGTGAACCTGCCTGATGAGGCATACTTTTCTGTCACAAGCCTGTTTCCTACTGCACACATCAGGCACTGCTTGAGGGCACTACCTAGTCTATGAAGCAGGCTCTGCCCTTATGCGGAGTATATGAGAGTTGACACACACACTCCCATTTCCTTGATTTAACTAGTGGGCTTGGACAGGAGTTACCTCGCTGACTCTCCTTCATTGGCTTCCTCCCTGTGGATTACGCTTCCACTTCATCAGAGGTTGTTTCCTGGGTTACTTTCCCAGTCAGTTCCTGCTCAGGTTATCCCAAAGCCTGCTTCTTAAAGACATCAGTCTGAGAGCTCTGACAATTTTCTAGACGTAAATTAGAGAACATGCAAAATAAAGGCATTCACAGGAACACTACAACCTGACTGCCACAGGCGAGCTCATGTTGTCCTGGAGGCGTTCAAGACAAAGACCCTGAGGCCTGGGCAGGGTCACAGTGAGCTTTCCTGTCATAGTCCTGCTTTAGACACTGGGAGTTCTGTAAGGGGACTGCTCCGCTTCATCCAGTCTGGTGCCCCTGGTCACCTGTGCTTCCTGAGCGTGGGATGTCATCGGTGCACCAAAGGTCTGCACTTTATATAAAGGCCGTGTGCAGCTGACAGCCCCTCTATTGGATTACACAGTTCCAGACCCTTGTGAGGCTAAAGTGGTTTTTAGAAAATGTTTCAAAAAGGTTATGTTTGGGGTTTAGGGATTAGAGTATGTGCTCTCAACGTAGCATGCCTGTGGAGGTCAGGAGACAGGTTTTGAGAGTCAGTGTTTTCTGTCAACTTTAGCCCAGTCGCAGGGACCATAGTCAGATTATCAGGCTGGTGCACCAAGTACATTTACCTATGGGACTATGTTGCTGGCCTGGGATTCGCTTGGATCCCAGTGTCCTTAAATCAGATGACTCTGAGAGAACGAGACCAACTGAAGCGTAGCCTGATTTGTCAATGTTACACTATCAGCCAATACTTATTCATGAAATATTTTGGATTATATTTTTGAAATCTTTAACGTACATCCAATTGAGTAATTATTGGAGTGGATAACGATGACGAAATAGAGGAAAACAACTTTTAGAAACATAACAATTTATTCTGTGAATGAAATGTCTGCTTGTATATAGTTTTAATAAGCTTTACTCTCTTTTAGGTTTTGAAAATGTTGAGTTGACTCCTCACGCTGCAATATGTGTGAAAATATATTCCGGAGGAAAAGAATTAAATGTGGCTGGCCCCATCCATATTTCTCTTCCTCTCCTACATACAAGTAACGTAAACGTAGGAGATCGGATACCTGCTTGGACCTTTAATATGAAGATAGGTATGGTAGCTAAGAGAAAATCATTGGGGTAGTTTTCTCCTAGGCATTTGGTTATTTGATTTTAGAGTTTGATACGAATATAGATTTTTCATTTTGTACAGTTTGATAAGGGCATAACTGTCCCCACTAGGGACCAGCAAATGTGTTTTTGAGGGGAAATGATACTAATACATTATCTTGGTTGCTTTCCTTTACTGTAATAAAATACCCTGACTAAAGCAACTTAAGCAAGAGGGGATTTATTTTGGCTTGTAGGCACAATGGTTATCATCCATCATGGTGGGGAAGCTACAGTAAGAGGGGTTGAGGCAGCTGGTCATGTTGCATCCACAGTCAAGAAGTAGAGTGATGAAGGTCACTGCTTAGCTTGCTTTCTCCTTTTATACCATTCAGGATCATAGCTCAGTGACTGGAGCCAACCGCAGTGGGTATATATGTCTTTCTACCTCCTCGATTAACCCTCTTGAGATCATTCCCCACAGGCATGTCAGAGGCAGCCCGCCTCCCACGGTGATTCTAGGTCTCATCTAATTGACAATTAAGATTAACCATTGTGTACATTATGTAAGAACAAGCAAACAGCTCAACCTTATTCATCCACACTGTCTTGTCCTCTAATATTTTGAGTAAGAAATAATTTAAGATTAAAAAAACCTTTTTTTTCCTCAGGAAATTTTAGTAGGCAGGATGAACTTACTGGGAATCTTGGTTAAGACCATCAAAAATGTATGCTAATATAATGACAGTCAGTTGTCCAAGAGATTGAGGGAGGGGTGAGCTCCTTTAGGTACCAATTTCATCCACTGCGTTTTGCTTCCTAGATGGCAACTGGGAAACCCTTTTTCCTGTGTGTGTTGAGCTGTTTTTAGTTTTGCCCTTGTTCCAATGTAAATAAAATAATGGTATGAGATGAGTTTCTAATAAATAGAGGAAGGAAGGAAGGAAGGAAGGAAGGAAGGAAGGAAGGAAGGAAGGAAGGGAGGGAGGGAGGGAGGGAGGGAGGGATGGATAGATGTGGCAGGACAGGCTTGTGCAAATGCTACAGACCCTGGATAGTTTTCAGGACTTCCTTTATCTCCTTTCTCACCGTTTCCTCTATGTCAACACCTTTCTAAGCTAGGACCCTGGAAGGCCCAACAGAGGGGTGTTGCTGCTGTAGCTTCTCACAGTGCACTTAGTCAGGTGGAAGAATAGTGAAGACAGACATGCTTCGTGTGTCTGCCACAGCACAGTCCCTTCAGTGTACCGTGTTGTAGAATAGTTTGTGCGCAAAGAATACACACATTTCACACTGGATTAGCTCACATGTCGATGTTGTATGGGTTCCCAAACTCACCACTTCATCTGAGAACAGAGCATGGTAAGAATCCACAGGACATGTGTGGATTCTGCCACTGAGAATGAAAGGGGGGAGAGTCAGATGTCCACTGTAAAAGAAAACTGCACGTCTGTGTTCTTTACATTAGTGGAAACTATGCAACTCATAGCGGTAACTCACTTCTGAGAGGACCAGCCATGTCATGTGGGATGAGTCGTTTAAGTGACGTGGGACTCGGTGTCTTCATATTAAAGAAGAATGTGTCGTTTGGTTCAAGTTTCTGATCATTCTTCCTGGCAAAGGACCTTTCTTGAACGTTCCTTTGAGTGAATGTGTTTTCACTGAGATGAGATACCTAAGCAGGGAAAGGTGTTTACATAAGCCTGCCGACCCGAGTTTGCCTCACGGAATGCATGCACGAATGGAAAGAATCGAATCTACGAAGTTGTTCTTTGATGTCCATGTAAGCCCTGTGCCATGCACCCACACATCACACCTCCCTCACACTCACACACAAATGATAATAAAATAATGATGATGATAATAGCGTTTGAAAAAAATCTAAGTTGATTTATCATACGTGCTATGTCAAATTTAACTTAAACTAAAAGCAATAGATGGGGTGGTTCTCTCATCCCAAATTTCTCTACCTTACATCTCAGATTAATTGATCAATATCACGGCAAATGATTGAGTTTATCGACTTTTGTATAACCGGCTAAACTAATACATTTTATTAATACATACATACATTTTATTTACCCCCCGTAGACATCTTGGTTGATTCTATCTATCGGCTATTGTAAGCAATGCTTCAGTAACCCCTCCACGGGGCCGAGGGCTACAAAACAGTGCAGAGGAATTAGGTCCGGTGTTCCATAATACAGTGGGGCAACTTGCCTGTAATAATGTCTGACATGTTCCAAGCTAATGAGAGGAGTCCAGAGACCCCTGTCATAGACATGTGATTGACCTGTGTGTCCGAGGTGATGGAAATGCCGTTTTATATTACACATTGTAAATTTTTGTGAAATTCTTCTGCATGTCATGAAAATGTACAAATCTGTCACTGAAGGATAAAAATAATATATGATACGCCTGTTTTAAAATTTATGGATAATAAGCCAAAATACCAATATATATGGAGCTTTTAAGTAGCTGTCTTAGCTATCTGTATGTAACACTTTATCAAAGGTTTAGGTTTGACTGAATTCGTTTTACTCTGGGTGATGAAATTTCACCAGAGTAGACAACCTTCTTTAAAGTTAAGAGACAGTTTGGGCTTTTAAAAAATTGAATGTGAGACTGTATATTCTCGTGTAGGCTCGGTGAAGCACATTTTGTAGGACGACACTGGACTCCAAATGGGACTGAGCCCCCCACCCCAACTCCACACTCACCCAGTCTCGGGGGCTACTGTAGTCTGAGTTCTACACTGGTCATTTAACCCTTTCCTCCTGGGTCTCCCAATTCCATTCTCCATTGCAAGTAAGATGAGGTCAGGGCTTGCTTCCCAGTTACAGCACCAGACCTGCAGTGAGCAGCTTTAATTTTGGATATCTTGTTGAAAACTGCATGTGAAGTCTGATTCATTCATAGATGTGGCTCTGGGATAGAAAAGGCATCATTCTGGAGAAACTCTCAGTAGCATTAGAGCAATGGTTCTTAAAGTGATAAGGCCACAAAACAAAGGCTGTAAGTGTTTAGCCACAGTTTGAGGGCAAGTGTCAAATTACTACCTGTCAAGGAACTGGGATTTATTTCTCTCTCGTTACATGTCTGTCCCTGGAGATTGAACTCTGGGATCCAAGCACTCTATGTCTGAGCTTTAAATTAGAATTTTCTTCTAATATATCTTTAATCTAATTTATCTTTATTATTTTCATCTAGTTTATCTTTAAAAAGCTCTCTCAGGGTCCAGAAGTTGAGCTTTGTTATACTGGTTTTATGTTCTGGTAATTCAAATTATATTATTATGTATGTATTATATTGTGAGTGTGATGTAACATTTAATATTCTCACCATACGTGTTTAGTATCATGGTGTTTGTAATTCTGAAACATTCTGCATTCTTTACCTGACTACCTGCAGTCTCCTGGTTTTATACCTCAGCTCTAAAGAGTAAAACTATAACCAACTGTTGCTTTTCACTTGCCACATGTTTTAGGTGCTTGGGTGCATCATGACTGGGGGACAGTCAAGGAGCATAACGGCCATTTGATTTGGACCTATGATGCGCCACATTTGGGCTACTGGATAGCAGCTCCATCCCCAAGCACTTTAGGTAAGGTAAACTGAAACAAGGTAATCTTCAAGACTAAGGCTCGTCGCGTGCCGATGATGTGAGCCTCCAGGTGAATGGAACCTGACATAGCTCACCCTCTTCTTGTAGACATGACCAAAGAATTAAGCTCCATGAACTCTAAGTCTCTTGCTATCATGTCTGATGAATCTATGACAGTTGAAGTTTGTTCGAGTATTTTCTAAGTTTATGTTTTCATGAGTAAATTCTTCCCAGCTCAGAGCCTCTGGTTGTAAGAGACATGCTGAGTAACTTCTCAGACGGTGGAGACGGTTTGTGTAGTTTACAGGATCGTGGTGGAGAATGAAGAGCCTGGTGAACCTCATCTCGTCTCTGCAGCTCCAGAGCCTACTTAACTGTCTTCACTGGGTGGCAGCCACTGACTGTAGTATTTTCCAGTCTTTCTTCACATGATGCCTGGTTTTCCTGAGGAGGAAGACTCTGGGGTCGGGGACATGAGAAGAAAGACTGTTGGGTAATAGTGTCTCCAGCTTGTTTTGGAAGAGCAGACAGATGATATACAAAATGGTCAGTGACCTGACAGTTTGATCAGAAGGTGGCTGGAAGCAGGTGGCCATTGTCGAAGAATTCTTCAATAGGGATGATCTGTGCTGGTCTAGAACAAAGTATTTAACATGGTAGCCAATTACATGGAGAACCTGAATCTACGGAAACCCCACATTTATCACAGTCAGTAAATACCTTAGAAATTTCAAAAACATTCTGTATTCAACCCTTCACATCTTCGTGAATATAACTAGGCAGAGTGATGCCTTTATTCATAGCACTTGGCGGATGTAGGCCTGTCTCTGTGAGTTCAAAGCCAGCTTGGTCTACATAGCCAGTTCCAGAATAGCCTGAGTATATGGTAAGAACTTGCCTCCATAAAGCTGAAAAACCAACCAACCAAACAGACAGACACACACACACACACACACACACACACATGCATGCACACACACACACACATACACACACACACAGAGACAGACAGACAGACACACAGACAGACAAAAAAAACCCACCAAACCTTCCTGAATAGGGAAATACCCTTTCACATGCTGGAGGCTGGACTGGTTCTATCAACCTGGCCATCATTCTAATTCAAATAAGAATCCTGTAGTTGCATTCTATATGTTGGTACTTCATAGCTTGGGTTCCCATTTTTTATAATGTCCTGAAAGAATCTCTTTGATGTTCATTGTAAGGCTTGGAAGGTGGGGCCTTCAGGTTTTATTTTCGCCGTGTCTCAGCAGCCAGATAGCAGTTCTGTAAGAGCAAGCTGTTGTGCTGTGGTCGGCCATTTCAGCGGCTACATTATGTATTTAACTTTTAAGTGCCTCTGTGTTTGGGGCCGAATGCTCTGCTCTTGGGCCTGGCATGGTTATTTTAGGACTCAGGTTGATGCGTTCTGGGACATGTCAGATGTCACATGTCACATGTCAGAGTGCCTTAGCAAGATAAGTCAACCACATCACATGCTTTGATGCCACATGAAAGAAAATGGTTCTTCCTCTTGGAGAAGTTTAAACCAAAAGCGATCCCAATTTTGGATTCTCCATTCTCTCCCTGTATCCTCTGTCTGATTCTAACAAAGGGATTTGTTCTATAAGTATTGGAGAGCACAGAGAATATGGTGTGGGAAACAAATGAGGAATCTCTTGTCTTAATTTCTTTTTTTTTTAACCAGCATTTACGAGGAAAGAATTTACTGACCCCAAGTAACACTCCAAACTGTAAATAGATGCTATCAACCTGTATCCACAGATGCTATCAGCTTCCGACATTTATGGCAAATGTTTTCTTTAAGTTGCTTTAAACATATTGACTTCTTCCAGAAAAAACATATAACACAATGAACATACATTATTCTGGGTCAGGAGCATGGAAGATTCACAAAGGAGAGGCAGGGCAGGGGCGGGGGGATGATCTGAGATTAAAGCTATGTATTCAGTTTATTTTGTAAAAGTAAATTACATGGGAATTCCAAGGCATAGTGAAATTGGCTACATTATTTCCTTAAAGGTAAGTTAAATGGAAGCAGGCTGAACAACACAGTAGGGAAACAGACTGGATGCATGATTTTAAGTGCTCTGAAGGCAAGGCATTCACAAGGATGCAATATTAGGCAGAAGGTTAAATCTCAGGAGGGCAAGTGGTATTTTGGAAAAAGCTATTTCTGTAGTCATGCAGAATTCACTGGTCAGAGCAGGTCAGTTGATTAATACCACAAGGCACAAAAGATGTACTTGACTCACAGAAATCCACCACAGGAAGGAAGGAAACCAACAGAAGTGAACACACACACTCAGTCTGTCTCACCCAGACAAAACTAAAAGTCTAGCCCCGAAATAATACATGCCATTTTTCTGTGTTTCCATGGACTCGTGCAGATTTGGGTATAAATGAAGATTTCCCAAACGTCATTGGCTACCACACAGCGTTCCTTACAGCCATCCTAGGGGGAACGATTGTCATCATCATTGTATGTTTGGCTGCACTGCTTTGTTACTGCAGGTAAGAACAACGCTAATCCTTATGTGTAGACACAGAGCTGTCAAATAATAGCATCTTCAGTATATTATGCATTATAAACTTCACTCATAGAAACCGTTGTTTAGGACCTGGAGAGATGGCTGAGTGGTTAAAAATACTGGAAGCACAGGGCCTGCAGAGGTCTGCACCGGTCCTCTGTGTGCATTATGGTTGTACCTTGGTAGTCTTGTGGGACTTCTAACAGTGGGGACGGGTGTGTCTGACTCTTTTACCTTCTCTTGGGGCTCTTTTCCCCTATTTGTTTGCCTTGTCCAGCCTCTATGAGGGCTTTTGCCTTGTCCTAATGTTCTTGTTACGGTCGTTGTCTCTTGGAGGCCTGCTATTTTCTGAAGAGGGAACATAGGGAGAGTGGATCTGTTTGGGGGAGGAGAGTTAGAGGGGAGCCAGGAGGAGACACTGTGGTGGGATATACTATACGAGAGAAGTATCTATTTTCAACATCAACAACATAAAAACTAAAACTAAAACTAAAACCAAAAACTCACCTGCTCTTCCAAAGGACCTGAATTCTGTGCCCGGGATTCTTATCTGCTTGTAACTTCAACTTTACAGCTCAGATTGAAAAGCAAAACAAATGTATTCTAATATATCATAAAATATGTATTTGTATATTTTGGTATACTTTTCTTTGATGAAACTTACAGATTGTAACTTTGAGTATCTTTTGCCTTTTCTTTTTCTAATCTAGGGAGAAGTATGGAACACCACAGAAGAGAGAAAGGAATATCACTAAGCTTGAGATCCTCAAGAGAGATCAGACAACATCTACAACACACATAAATCATATCAGCTCAGTCAAAGTTGCGTTGAAAGCTGAGGATAAACCGCAGCTGTTTAATGCCAAAACTTCCTCCTACAGTCCCCAGAAAAAGGAAACCACAAAGACAGAGACAGAAGAAAGAATTTCCATGGTGAAAACTCGGGACAATTTTAAAATCTACAATGAAGATGTTTCCTTTCTGTCAGTTAATCACAATAACTATTCACGAAACCCAACACAGTCTTTGGAGCCAAGTATAGGGAGCAAACAGCCTAAACATATGAACAACAATCTCTCTCCATCACTGGGTGACGCTCAGGAGGAAAAGAGGTATCTTACGGGGAATGATGAGGTGTATGGGCGTTCCCACCTTCCAGAGCAGCTCATGCACATATACAGCCAGCCCATCGCCATCCTTCAGACGTCTGACCTCTTCTCCATGCCAGACCAGTTACATGCCGCCAAGTCTGCCACTTTACCAAGAAAGGGACAATTGGTCTATGGCCAACTGATGGAACCAGTGAACAGAGAGAACTTTACACAAACATTGCCCAAAATGCCAATGCATTCTCACACACAGGACCCGGATGCCAGAGAAGAAGACATCGTACTTGAAGGCCAGCAGAGCTTGCCGTCCCAGACCTCGGATTGGAGCCGATACTCCAACAGCTTGTTGGAGTCAGTGTCTGTTCCTGGAACTCTAAATGAAGCAGTTGTGATGACCCCCTTTTCGTCGGAACTTCAAGGAATTTCAGAACAGACCCTCCTTGAGCTGTCCAAAGGTAAGCCCTCTCCGCATCCCAGGGCTTGGTTTGTGTCTCTCGATGGAAAGCCTGTGGCCCAAGTGAGACATTCCTTTATAGACCTGAAGAAAGGTAAGAGAACCCAGAGCAATGATACGAGCCTCGACTCTGGGGTCGATATGAACGAGCATCAGTTAAGCAGGAAGCTGGAGAGGGAGAAAACGTTCATAAAGAGCATGCATCAGCCCAAGATCCTTTACCTGGAAGACTTAGACCTGAGCAGCAGCGAGAGTGGAACCACTGTCTGCTCCCCCGAGGACCCTGCGCTGAGGCACATCTTGGATGGAGGGGGCGGGGTTATCATCGAGCACCCTAGGGAAGAGTCTCCAGGAAGCAAGAGTACCGTGGAAGACTTTGAAGCCAACGTGTCTCCCACTAAAAAAAGGGGCCGGCCACTGCCGCTAGCCAAAAGAGATAGCAAGACTAACATCTGGAAGAAACGAGAGGAACGCCCACTGATTCCCATAAACTAATTGTGAGAGCTGTGCGGGAGGCATGTGTCTCCGTCGTCTCACGGTGTGTATTCTTGCTTCTTGTAAATTGCAGTGTAAACCTCTTAGGAAGCGGAGACTGAGCAAAATCTCACGGGCCATTGAGACGCCTCGAGCAAAGTGGATGGGAAAATAATCACTCGAAAATCGGAAATGTCCTCTCTGGCCTGTTCTTTTTCTTTCATTGGTTTTTTTGGGTGATAAAGTTATCAAAATGCAAAACAACGTGAAGATGTTCCCTGAAGATGTTGCTCAGTTCGCTGGTTGGTCCTGGCTCTTCAGAACACAGCTGTGGAATGTGTAGTAGTCGCTTTCCAGAATCCTGCCTCTGCCTTGGTCTTAGAAAAGTAGGTGTTTTCTTCAGGCCTCATCCTCGTGCACTGTGACTGTGGTGCCCTTCCCTGCCTACGCTTAAAAACAACTTGATAAATATTTGTATGGATGCTAGAGACCAACAGCATTTTCTTTTTTTAAGATTAATGGCTTGTGGATTGTCACCACCAAAGTAAATCCTGTGCTCCTATAACATGGGCAGGAAGCTCCCCAGTTCGTTAGAGGAGGAGACCCGATTCTGGTTATTTGGGGATGTAGGTTTATAGAGTAAATAAGATACTGACTTGTGTAGAAATTTGAGAAATGAAAACTCTGATATTGTCTTTTTTTTTTTTTATTTCGAATGAAGTGACCTTAGTTGCCAGCTGAGAGGAGGTTTTGAGTTTAAGGTTCACGAATCCGTAAAGGCTAACATTGGTTTTTTGTTTTTTTTAAATATATTTTTGTTGAGATTCTCCCCCATTCAAAATCAATCATTTACAAACTGTCAAATTTGATTTAAAATATAAAAACTCTTCTTTAGAATGCCGGGAAATGAACAGACTGTGGAGACAAAAAGAAATGGATATTTTGTGTAATTGGACAGGAAAAGAAAGACCAATTCCCTGATATTTAAAAAAAAAAAAAGATCTCCAGGCTTTGAGTTACACTGCTGAGTGTGGACACTTTGGAACGATGAGAGAAGAACAGTCTGGGGTTCCAGGGGACCTGCTCCCTGTCTCCTGTGCCCTGCAGCGTCACTTGCCAGTGTGGTTAGTACTGTTCTCTCAGTGTGAACTCAGGAGCTGTTTTCAATTATGGGTTCTCAACTCTCCTAAACAGAAAAGCTCTCTGATACCATCAACTATCCTGTCTTACTTATAGTTTTTCATGAGGACACATTTGTACAGCAGCTCACCCTCCCTTTTTTTTGGTAGGAAGAAGTGGTTCTTCTCACCCCCTACCATATAAGCAATTTCAAGCCACTCAAACTCTGTGAAATGGTAGAAACTTAGGCAATGGAAGTCAGGAGCTCTTCTCCTGAGACAACAGACCAGCCCGCTTTTGCTATAACCACTTCTGAAATATCTATCTGTCTTAACTCTCTTGGCTTTCTGCATTTAACAAAGAATGCAAAGGCCTTTGCCTATGTTTCTCATACATTACCCCTCTCCTTATATGTTTGGGTAACACATAGGCTTACTACTGGGGGTAGAGTGACACGGCTCACTTTCAGAGGAGGCTTTTTATTGGTTCCACACAGAAATCGATCATACACAGCATGAACACGAACAAAAAACAAAAAGCAAACAAACAAACAAACAAAGAAAAAAACCCCAACCTGGAGAAGTTTAAGGAGTTAGTACTCTGTGGAAGTGCCTTGTCTCAGACTTGCGTTAGGATTAATAACATCTTTCTTCCATGTACATTTTGTTAGCCAAATTAAACAGATGGGCGCTTAAGAAATATAGACCTAGTGTTTCACGTTGGAACAAGGAGTTTTTGCATGTAACATTTGTGTGTGTGTGTGTTGTTTTTCGAATCCACAAGATATTGATAAATTGCTTATATTGGAATGAGGTTAGGAACTATATGGTAAATTGCTGCACCCGCTCAACACTTTAAGTATATATCCTCACCTTTGAAAGGGTTTCATGTCTCAACTGGGCGATGACATACACACAAACGTGAGTATATGGTCCAAGTACGACAGTGACTTCACTCATTCTTGTCTAAGTGGAAGTGAGATGAGGTATCCTAAGGGCTTTTAAAGAATTTTAGCTTCACAAAATACTTTAAAAAAAAAAACCCACTAGAATGCGGTTTTTGATTGGGAGTGTTGGGCAGTTTATCTTTCCTAATCAGAGGAATGTGACTTCTCGATTGCGAGCTGTTCACAGTTCCCAGTAAAAAGTTGAAGCCATCTACTTTTTCTTAACCCAAGTGATAAACCGACAGTACTCACTACTTTCTTAAATTTTTAAATTGAAAGCCAATGCAGACTTTTGCATATGTAAACCAGAGAATTTTGGTTACAAATTGTTGACCTTTGTGGATCCTTTGTACATAGTTTGGATATATCTTGAAGGCAAAGCTATCAATGAACCAATGGAGTCATTGACTAAAGCACAGCTATGTGCACTTTTGAATACACATGACCTTGAAACTTTATAAAACCCATTTTTATGAATTTCTGCAGTTGAACAGGAATCATGCCCTTTTATAATTCACGGATTGTCACAAAGATCACATAGACGGAGGGATAGGAGTTCTGCTTTGCTCTGGCCAATTACTGTCAGGCCAGTTTCTATAGATTTGAATCCTCCACCATCGATAGCCATTTATAGGGTTTTAGACATTTGGGGGTAAAATATTGTCTTTTGAAACTTCCCAGAAAGGTAAAGCTCAAAACTCCATATGTATTTCTATGGCTTGAGTTACCCTTGGTTGTGTGTGGACGTCATAAAGAGGTCTGCTCAGTTTTTACTTCAGATCTAGAGCTGATGTCTTGTTCCAGGTGTTTCCCTTTTTCTTTTTCCTTTGTCTTCCTTCATCAGAGTGATCTCACGTTTTGGTGTATTTATTGCTGTTACTCTATTTCTTGAACAGTCTGAAGATTTGTAAAATGTTACAAACAGTTCATTAAGGATAATAAAATCAACCTAATGTATACTTGGTGTAGTGTTTAATTTCAAAAAGAAGGCAAAGGGTTCCTCCCTAGTGTGGTAAATATTTAATCCTCATTACCTTTTATTCATCATGCCCCACAATGACATTAGCCCCGTGTATACAATGAACTTGATAACCCCTTACTCTCATGTGTGCAGATTTCCCAGTTTTACAGTTGAAGCTAAGCAGAGATAGCTCGTTTTCCATCGGATGGGTTTCATTGCTCTCACAGGCATTTTAAAAATTATAATATATTTTAAATTCTAAGTGAAAAAATTATATAAAACCTTTATACTTTAAAAAAATTACCCTTTGGACTTTTGGCCTAAGACTGAGTTATGACTCCTGGGCTCTTTGCACTCAGATTTCCAAAGTCCTCTCTAAGCCAGTTGAACAGTGTTTAGTCAGGTGGTGTTTAGGGGCTTTAGAATAGCTGTGAGGATTATCCTGGCTGCCATGTTTTTAGACACTCCAATACTTTACTATGTGACCAGACACATTTTTGCCTAGATCTACTGCGTGTTGGACTCTGAAATCACTTGGCAGACTTTCTGACTCCTTTGGCCTGTGCCTTCCACCTGGAACCCTGCAAGCTTGAGCAGAATTGTGGCCACCTTTGTGCCAGGGCCTGGGTGCTGAATGCAATGAAGGCTATTGGAGTCTAAGAAATGCTGTGGCTAAGTGATAATTGGAAGGATAGCTGTTACAGCAGTGACATGTGTGAGCTGATCAAGACACTGATCTCAGAAAGAAAGTATAGGAAGAATGCCAGGCAATGTAAGACTGCAGGAAAAGATCTGAGACAAGGGGTATTTTAATGTTATGGAAAGTGATCCTACTCGTGTACTTAATAGTTGGAACAGATAGCCAGAGCCCTCCCTTTCGAACGCATATTGGAAAATATGAAACTAGGCCACGGTGTTGCTTTATCTTGCCTCCATAATTAGCAGCTTTTCTCTGCATATATATATATATATATATATATATATATATAATCTCTAATAACAGATTATACATGACAAGATAGCCTCCTTCCAGGAGTATGCTCTCACAGCAAGGGAGAGCAGAAGAAACGGCCGAACTGTGTGACATTTGTATTTGCCTCACCATCAAAATGAAGATCATCTCCTTGGTATTTTTACCTTTATTGGATTCACATTCTTAATGGCAGCTTTATAGTTTAATGCCAGAAAACTAGTTAGGAACTGAATAACAGTTTATAATTCTAGATACAGAATATATTGGTAAAATCACCCATTAATATAAACTCATTAATATAGATTCTGGGGGGGGGGGCTAGCTTTTCTTCCTGAAATAGCTATGTTTAAAGATCATGCACATCTCCACTTTGTTAGTTGAAACAAATGAACATCTCTGCATTTCTGTTTAGATAATGAATTATATGTGGACAGAACCTTCCTTAGCTGAACCACATTTCCTGGTCTTTATATTTACAGGAGTTGTATTGTAAATAATAATCCATACATTTGTAGGACTCTCCTATGTTATTTTATGAGTTGGCTTTTTTCCTTCTTTTGTTCAGGTTGACAGTGGTTTTCATAATTCATCTCTTCACTGTTTCTAGTCCTTGTAGACCTTATTAAAGTACTAGACTACTACAGACAGTCTGATTCAAAACAAACCAGATAATTACAGCCCCAGGAGTCTCTAAGCTTCTTATACTCTGATGCCTTCATTAAAACACCTTTCAAAAATACACCACAGAAAAGCACAATTGTAGCCACCAGGAAAGGTGAAATGGTGTTTGAGAATATTTTTTATCTCATATTTTCATTTTTCGGCTCGGAAAATATCTTTGTCTTGTACAGAAAGTCATTAAAAAGTTAAATTCAGCTCTCTCCTCCAGCCGAGCAAGATGCCCAAAGGAAAGAAGGCCAAGGGGAAGAAGGTGGCCCCGGCCCCCTCCGTGGTCAAGAAACAGGAGGCTAAAAAGATGGTCAATCCTTTGTTTGAGAAAAGGCCCAAGAACTTCGGCATTGGGCAGGACATCCAGCCCAAAAGAGATCTCACGTGCTTCGTCAAATGGCCCCGCTACATCAGGCTGCAGCAGCAAAGAGCCATCCTCTATAAGCGGCTCACAGTACCTCCTGCCATCAACCAGTTCACCCAGGCCCTGGACAGGCAAACAGCGACTCAGCTGCTTAAGCTCACCCACAAGTACAGGCCAGAGACAAAGCAGGAGAAGAAGCAGAGGCTGCTGTCCTGAGCTGAGAAGAAAACTGCTGGCAAAGGGGACGTCCCAACTAAGAGACCACCTGTCCTCTGAGCAAGGGTCAATACAGTCACCACCTTGGTGGAGAACAAGAAGGTTCAGCTGGTGGTGATTGCCCATGATGTAGACCCCATTGAGCTGGTGGTTTTCCTGCCTGCCCTTTGTCAAAAGATGGGGGTGCCCTACTGCATCACCAAGGGAAAGGCCAGGCTGGGGCGCCTGGTCCACAGGAAGACAAGCACCACTGTTACCTTCACACAGGTTAACTCGGAAGACAAGGGTGCTCTGGCTAAGCTGGTGGGAGCTATTAGGACCAATTATAATGACAGATGTGACGAGATCCGCCGCCATGGGGAGGCAACGTCCTGGGTCCTAAGTCTGTGGCTCGCATTGCCAAGCCGGAAAAGGCAAAGGCTAAAGAACTCGCCACTAAGCTGGGTTAAATGTACACTTAAGTTTTCTGTACATAAATATAATTACAAAATTAAAAAAAGTTATATTCAAGTTTATCTCCACTAACTAGGATTTTGTGTTAAGTGGTATTTTGAAGCCCTAATTTCTAACTTGGAGAGTCTGTGAAATATTTCTATCCATTAACTATAGAAAAATTTAATTATGAATGTACACTTTTACAATTTTTCTTTTTGCTCATTTCCATTTAGTGTTTATTTCTAATTCAAAAATATTTCTATTCCATGAATCATTTATTAACTATTTTTCTATGTTTTAAAGATTTCATGTATTTATACAATATATTTTGAGCTCTTTAGTAAATACCATTGATTTAAATGCTGACTGTTAGGGCAGAGCACATGAGGTTTGTAACTCAGGACTTCGTTTTTCCAAGGAGCCACAAAGGGAAGAGAGGGAAAGCAGGCACTTACCTGATCAGATAGTTTGCTTTCTTTCTTTTTGAGAAAAATGGCAAGTTAGTTTTTTAAAGGATCCTAAAAATGAATTTTACGCTAAAGATCACTAATACACTCATTTTCTGAAACCCTCGGTTCTCAACAAATATTCCTGTTTGATTTTCCTTTACAGTCATCGAACAAGTAAATTATTTACAATGGAACTGTACTTGTTCCCCTGCTTATTGAGACCCACCTATCTCATTTGCTTACCTGTCTTCTTTTAGAAGTCGAGGAGAGATTTAGTACTATTAAAATTGATTTTAGTAAAACAATTTTGGTGTAAGTCAGATACTGTCTAAGACCCCCATCTTCCAAGACATACTCAGTTCACTTCTAAACAGAAGGTTGCATGTTACTTACGTATGTCCCGCTGTATGAGATGAGCTGTGTTCTTACATTGTACTGATGACCTTACATATGTGTGCTAAGACCATAGGATCCCTGAGGACAGAGACTGCACTTTAAGATCCTTAGTTTCCAAGAATACCTTTGTGATATAATTAATAATATTGACTGGTGAATACACAATGATAGATTTTTGTTCAATGGAAACATCTAAAGTGTTCCGAGAAGTAGGGAGTTGGGTGCCAGCAACATGGTAGAAAAAGAGAACCCTGGAGGGATGGTCTGGGGGACAGTGAGAATCAGAATCTCAGCACTAATGTAAAAATCCGGAGATATGTTCCCGCAACCCCTGGGCAGTAAGTGGGAGACAGAAATAGGAGGCGCTCCCTGGGTGCCAGCTTATGCCCCGGTTTAGTAAGAAATCCTAAGGAATAAGATAGAAAGTCATAAAGCAGGATACCCACTGCACTCTCCTTTGGCTTCTGTTTGTGCACCCATATTCATGTGCATATGCCAGACACACATATGTGTGCACATGCACCTCCCACCCACCCATGTGCATATCACACGTGCCTATCATATACACACTACACACACACACTACACACACACACACAACATACACACACACAACATACACAACACACACACACACAGCCTCCCTTCTTGCAACTATAATAGCAATAATTTAGTACCTTTCTACAAACTAGCATCTTTGGGATATAGGTAAGAGGCTGTAAAGCACTGAAGGGTCAAAACTTTAAAGGGCCTTTTTGATTGTTAATATTGTAAGATTAAACTGTTTAAAGTGATTTCACACATGTATGGAATACATACCCTCAGGGCCCCATGAGCACTCTGCCTCCTTCCTTCACTTCCTACTGGGTATTGTGTGGACCCAGAACAGTACAGTTGTGAGCTAATGGCTGCAACCATATGAATCTAGAGGAATCATTTTGTAGCCCTTCACCCTATCTTCCACACATATTCTTTCTGTTCTGTCTTCCACAGTGCCTAAAGGTAGTGGTATCAATGTTTTGTTTAGGGCTGGGTCCATGTGGTGGGTTGGAAGGGATTCTGAGGAGTGCACTACTCATGCCTTGTAAGTTCAGCTAACCACCCAGGGCTGATGAGGTTCCAGGCCTAGCCAATGCATTTACTACTGATATTTAACTGAACTGACAACACAGCAAAACCCCTTCTAATTATCCACACTCGGGCTGATAGGCAAACGTTGCTTTCGATTTTAGAGAAGCTTCCCCCTACGGTAAATGGTGGTGAACATGGGGAGTGAGGATTTCCCAAGGCAGAGAAAAGGAGATGCTTTGAGATACAGAATTAATTTCAGACGTTAGGTTGGAAGTCTGTGTCAGCCCTACTCCAGGGTCAAAAGTTGCTCTGCCTACCTTGTGGCTACTACCGCCATGTTTACTTCTAATCTCATCGTTAAAACCTCAAGCAAGTGAGACAGGAAGAGTCATGGCCGCCAGGTCTCAGGTAACAGGCCTTCCAACATGGTCCCAGTTTGTAGACCCTGATGTGGCCCTGAAATGTGTCTGCAGCCCATTTTATCCATCAATGTAAAGCAGTGTTGTGCCCTTTTAGAAATGCAGAGGCTAGAAATATACCTGTCTAATTCCCAGTGGCAGGACCGCAGACCATGGCCTCAGCGGTGGAACTGGCTTTGATTTGTGACTTGGTTCCCATGTACCTCATATGGACAAAGGCCAATATTCATTGCCCAAAAACTTACCCAAGAGCCTGGTGGGGGCTGTCTAAGGTACCTAGAGGAAGCCACAGCAGCATGTGTAGTGACTGTCCTGTCATCTGAGGGCCATAATGAAGCCTCATTCCAACAGAGCTCCACTTCTAAGAATGTTTCCCCTGGTAATAACAGACCCAATATGGACATGGTAGCAGTCACATGACCTGATCAGCCTTACTTGACCAGCATCTTAAAGGCATTTATATCTACCAGAGACCGGAGACCAAAAAAGGTTAAGAAATTTTCTTGCCAAAACCAATTAGTAAATACTGGAAGAAATATTTTCTTTTTCAAATGCTGACATTCAAGGTTTTGCAGGTAATGGACAATTTAGCAAATATGAAACGTTATAGGAAATTAAAGATCCAGGTTGGGGATTTGGCTCCGTGGTAGAGCGCTTGCCTAGGAAGCGCAAGGTCCTGGGTTCGATCCCCAGCCCCGAAAAAAAGGAAAAAAAAAAAAAACAAAGATCCAGAAACAAATTCCTTGGAAAACCTTAGTTAATAGCAAGAAAATACCAACAGGAAACTACATAAGATCAGAGCAACAATGCACGATGAAACTGGAAATTTAGAAATGAAATAGAGTACAAACAAACCAAACTGAAGTCCCAGAACCGAAGAAGCAAACAGCAGAACTGAAAGATCCAGCAAGGACCGTCACCAACAGTCTGTCCTGCGCCAGGGGTGATTAGTGAGGTCATATAAGCCTGTTTAAGCTTAGTGTAGTGATGCGCAGAGGCAAAAGGACTAATGTGATACCACTGAATGCATGAGTAAATAAATTATAGCATCTTAGGAGGAAGGAGAGTAATGTAGAGGAAGAGAAAGAAGGAAAGGAGAGGAGGGGATAGAGATAAAGGAAAGGAGAGAGAGAGGAGAAGTCTATTCAAAGAAATACTATCTCAAAAACCCATAAATATTGGGAGAAACATGGACACTTAGATTAAGAGAAGGGTTTTAAGCAACATTAAATATAAAATACTATACTTAATGATAACTAAATGATCAAAGAAAGTTAAAGACTGTTTATAACAATAAGAGAAAAGTGATGACCTCTACCAAGGAGCTGCTATGCTGCTATCAGAGGAGTTCTCAACAGATCCTTGTGAGTTAACTGTGGCATGGGACAATACATTTGAAATGCTTACAAGTCCCACAACTATAGGGACTACTCTACCCAGAAAATTGCTGTCCCAAAATGAGAGAAATATTCCCAGATCAACAAATGCTGATGGAATTCATTGCTATTAGATCTTTCTCAAGAGGAATGGCAAGGGATTCTCTACACAAACAACATAAAAGTCTGAAAACATAAAGCTCACTGGTTAAAAGTAAATACACAGATTAAGACATATGGTATATGAACTACTCTCTTCTTTAGTACAAAAGCTAGAAGCAAAAGTATTTAAAAATATGGTTCCAGTAATGCTAATTTTTAAAAAGGTTATAGTGTATAAAACATCAAGAGCATAAAAGATGGAGGAGAGAAGTGTAGAGTCTTACATGTGTCTATATTTAAATTATGTTTGCTTAAAATAAAATGTTATAAGTATGTTTATATCAACCTCATGATTAATTAAAGGGAAAATTCTTTCTAGTATACACACAGAAGATCAGAATAAAGGAATCAAAACATGCTACTATGAGTTTTAGCAAATCATAAAGGAAGGTGGAAAATTGGGAAAAAACAAAGGAATTACAAAATAAACAAGTTAAAATATCAATAAGAAGTCCTCATAAACTGATCATTACTTTAAATGTAAAAGAATAAACTCTCTAGTCAAATGATCTATCATGCTTGAAATTAAAAATGATCCAACACTATTCTTCAAGATCAAAAAATATGCTGCATATGAGACAACTGTAGCAGGGCTACCTGAGAGTATATTAGGCAAGATAGCTTTCAAGTCAGAAACTACATAATAACACCAATGTCACTGACGTGAATCAATCAAGAGAATCCAATATTTGTAAATAAAAGTGTCCTGAACATCAGAGTATTTAATGTTGACAGATATGCATGGAAAAATTTACAGCGATACAAAAATAGATCAAGACTCCAATGTTTCATTTTCAATAATAGATATTTAATACAGATAAATTTCTCTAAAAACAATGAGATCAACATGAAAACAGCAGATGTAAAGATAGATATTATGGACCAAATGGTTATAAACATTCATAAATGTATCATTGCTTTCGACAGCAGCAGAATACACAGCCTTCTCAAGCACATGGAGAACATTATCCAGCAAAAATCATATACTAAAAAATAGGAGTAGGGATACTAGAACCATCTCAATGCGGAGCACAATGGTACCTATGGTATTCTTAGCTGCTGCCCCATCAACGCACCAAGACAAGCTGCCATTCATGTGCTGGACTATCTCTACAAGAGCTAAGGAAAGTGTGTTGTGAGAGACCACAATGCCTGACATTAGCACAGTAACTTAAAGTTGTGCTGCTGACAGGAGGCGGGCACTCGCTCATCCACTCAGGTTAGAAATGTGCCAAACATTCATTCAATTTTAAAGCAGCCCAAGCTAGGAGGAGATGTGTACGGTTAAGGGGAGTAAGAGGAGGATCAATCTTGGCCGTGGATTTGAAATCTAGTTCCAGGACTGCTGCAATGAAATCTTGTTCTGGGAAACAGCACACAAACCCTACTCTTCCAACCAGCACTGCTAGATGAAACTGCTGGTACTGTTAAGCCAAATGGTGGCTGGTCGGTTACCTTACCTCAGAACCTTGCTGTGGTCAAGAGGAACTGGCTGACAGGAACCTAGTGTGGTGGTTCCTGAGGAGGTCCAGACAGCAACTGACCAATGCAGATGCGGATGCTTGGAGCCAACCATCAACCTGATGGGGGAGCTGGCGGAAGGACTGGAGGAACAGGAGGGGATTGCAACTCCATTGGAAGAACAACATAGGCTGGCCTAACCACCCAGTTCTCCCGGGGTCTAGACCTCCAACCAAGAAGTGTATAGGGAGGGATCCATGTCTCCAAATACATATGTAGCAGAGGCTGGCCTTGCCTGACAGCAACGGAAGGGGAGGCTCTTATTCCTGGGGAGGTTTGATGCCCCAGAGTAGGGGGATGCTGGAGTGGTGGGGCATGAGATTGTGGGTGGGTGGGGGAGCATCCTCATACAGGTAAAGGGGAGAGAGGAGGGCGGATGTGGAATGGGGATGGGGGGGTAGAGGTAACAAGGAAGTGGGATATCATGGGATGGGGGGTTGGTAGAGGGGGTAACCAGGAGGTGGGATATTCTTTGAGATGCAAATGAATGGAATAACCAATAAAAAAGAAAAAAACTTTAAAATAATAAAAACAAAACTACTTTAAGGAAACATAACAAAAGGATTACCGTTAGGACTTTCGTATAGGTTTGCAGTGATTGTTAGTATGTGAAATTTATGTAGTTCCCCAGAAATAATCCGGCATACAATGTTATTCTCTGGCGGTTTTAGAGCAGTGACTCAAAGCAGGGGAAAATTGACTTCTTTAGTGAAAAAATTAGTCAGCCTAAAATAAAATATGAACGCTCTATTCACTATTCTCAATACATAGCATCTTGAGTTTTCTCATTAAAACACACATTGTCTAGTCTCCCATGTAGCAGGGCGACTTCTGTAAACACAGTACGTTATTCGCAGACAAGGAGGCAAAAATGATGATAGAGTATTTTATATATATATTTGTCAGGGGTGTACATGGATTCTTATGTACTACAAATAAAATATTTTGCATATTAAATATTCAAGTTTTTCTGGTGTAATAAAAATGCTTATTTTTCACAGTTGAATTCCTTCCATTATTAAAGACAGAGCAGCACTTTGTGTCTGTAAAGGGTGATATGCAGGTCGTCTGGGTGGACGACCACATTTTTGTCTAACTTTCCCTGTGGAATTATTAGGTTTTTTAGACAAACTAAGTTTGGTTGTACCCCAGTTGATAGTAAGATTTAAATCTTCTGTCGATAATGTACTTGATCTCTTGTGTTGTCTTAATCTAGTGCCGAGAGCTTTCCTTGTGTTATAGTTTATATGTTCATAACCTCTGCTTGTCTTCTGGCTTCGACCAGTATGATCTTTTTCATAGATATGTGGGCTTTCCCTTCCAGTGAGACAAATAACGTTCTTATGAGGAAGGGAGGGAAGAAATGTTTGAGATGGTGTTGGCCCAGCGGCTGGGTCTTGCAGATATGTGGGGAACGGTTTACTAATTTTATACCCAAAAACTAATTTTCTTGAATCTGAATTATCTATTTTGACTGAGCATAGGTCATCCATTGTTATATTCTGATAGTTATCTGATGGATTTGGAAATGTAGTCAATACTTTAGAATTATACTGGGGAATTCTAGGTAAAATTCCAGTTCTATTTTGTTTTAAAACTAATCCAGTACCAGGAATGAAAAGTTTTGGCTCTTGCTGCTTCGACAGATGGGCGATGTCTTTGTTTGAGGCCAGCTGGTGTGCTTGTCCATCCATGGCTGCGCCTTTCCAGATCAGAGGGTTATATATGACTTGTCTGTCAATAGGGCATGAATTGCACTTGTGGAATAACCAATTGTCAATACATTTCCTGTGAAACTTGAAACAAAAATGCTATAAGTTCATCAGACGCTTCTTATAGTAAAAACTTCCAGCCTACTTGTATATTGAAACTAATGAGCAAAGAGGGAGATAATGCCAACTTATCAAATGTTATGAAAACATTTGAGCATCCATTTATAAATACAATACCTATATTGACTGATTTCCATTTTACACTGCGAAATGCAAAGTCCCTTTAGTATATCATTTTCCTAGGTTTGTTAGAAACTCACCATTCAAGGTGTTATTTTCATGTTAATAAATTCTAATGAAAACAATTAGAAATTAAAAATTCATAACCAACAAGAATTGAAAAATGACTTTCGCAACCATAACACACTAAATAACACACATGCATTTTGCTTATAAAAAAATATTATCAGTCGGTCCCCAGCTCCGAAAAAAAAAAAAAGAAAAGAAGAAAAAAGAAAAGAAAAAGTATTATCAGACTGTTTAAGTTTGACTTTAAAGCTCTACATTCATATTCAAACAATGCTATTTTGGGGAAAATGTGGTTATTAAGTATGGCTGTCAAGTGACATTGGGCATTGTATAGTGAGTTCTTATGAATAATTTTCAATTAAGGCATTTCTATTTTTTATATCTAGAGAACTGTAAAAACACATGACACAATTCTATAGGCTTTTTCTATGTGACATGTAACATAAGTGCATAAAAGAATGCAGTTAAAGTGCCATTTATCCTAGCTAGACAGTGTATGAGGAAGCAAGTCCTACTAAATGCAACTTTGTCATGAAGGCAAGCTAACTCCTCTGCAGGAACTTGTCCCCTTGTGCTGTGCCAGTGACCGTCTCTGTACAGAGCACAACAGAAAAGGAAAGGGAAAACTTTCAACCGCCACTTTATTCCTGAGAAATTGCCTTCTAGTAAAAGGAAAGCAAAAGGGAGGTGGCTTTTACCTTGTGAGTACATGGTAGCAGTCTTGTGTATTGACCGAGACAAAATGACTTCAAGCAAAGTCGACACTGGTACCCTGGGGCGAGCAGCTTGCTGTTCTTTGTAATCAGAAGGAGAGGCAGAGACTTCACAACATGCTTCGGGGTGTAAAACTGACTGAGTGAAGACAGACAGAAAGACCTGAACGCCCATGTGTGATTACAGATCAGAAAGCAAGTCAGAGCACAAACCTGCTACCTAAGTAAAACAATGGAAGCCAAGGTTTTCTTGAGTTAGAGATTTATGCTCGTTATAGAATTCTGAGTCTGGTAGAGCTGACATCATGGTTTAATTCAGCCACATCAAGTAGAAATATTGATTAGATTTTTGTTTATACTTTAAAGTCAACAAAAGACAACATTGAGGGTCATAAGCTAGAATTATTCCGATTTGAGCAAATGGTTAGACATACGTTTAGAAAATACAAACCAGCTTACTTGTCAACAGACGAGGTGCACAAACAGTAGCTCCAATACTCAAGGATGTGATCTCAGTTGGTGAATGACAGTTAGTGAGAAAATTCCATGCTTACCCCAATATTGTGAGATGTGCAATGTTAAAAGTACAATTAACAAAACATGATAGACTGAACTAACTGGTTCTTAGTGCCATTAGAAAGTTGCAAGATAGGGCTGGAGAGATGGCTCAGTGCTTAAGAGCATTGACCGGTCTTCCAGGGGTAGTGAGTTCAAATCCCAGCAACCACATGGTGGTTCACAACCATCCGTAATGAGATCTAATGCCCTCTTCTGATGTGCCTGAAGACAGCTAAAGTGTACTTGTATATAATAAATAAATCTTAAAAAAAAAGAAAGGTGCAAGACAAAGGACACAAAGGATATAGTCAATAAGACAAATCAGCATCCTACAGATTGGGAAAAAAAATTTTCACTAACCACACATCCAAGAGAGGGCTAATAATATAAAGAACTCGAGAAGCTAACCACCAAAATAACCCAATAAAAAAAAGGGGTATAGAACTAGACTGAGAATCACAACAAAGGAATCTTGAATGGCTGAGAAGCACCTCAAGAAATGTTCAAAGTCCTTAGTGATCAGAAAACTGACCCTGAGATTCTACCTCACACCAGTCAGAATGGCTAAGATCAAAACTTCAGGTGATGACAAATGTTGGCGAGGATGCGGAGAAAGAGGAACACTCCTTTGGAAAGAACCAAGATGTCCTTCAACAGAAGAATGGATACAGAAAATATGGTATATCTACACAATGGAGTACTACTCAGCTATAAAAAATAATGACTTCATGAAATTCATATGCAAGTGTATGGAACTAGAAAATATCAACCTGAGTGAGGTTACCCAAACACAAAAAAACCACACATGGTATGCAGTCATTGATAAGTGGATATTAGCCTAAAAGCTCAAATTTCCCAAGATACAATCCACAGACCACATGAAGCTCAAGAAGAAGGATGACTGAAGAGCAGACAGATGCTTCAGTCCTTCTTACGGAGACAAAGTTTGTAGCAGAGACTGAGGAAAAGGCCATCCAGAGACTGCCCCACCTGGGACTCCTATCCCATATACATACAGCTACCAAACCCAGATAATATTGCAGATGCCAAGAAGTTCAAGCTGACTGGAGCCTGGTATAGCTGTCTCCTGAGAGGCCCTGCCAGAGCATGCCAAATAGAGAGGCGAATGCTCACAGCCAACCATTGAACTGAGAATGGGGTCCCCATTGGAGGAATTAGAGAAAGGATTGAAGGAGCTAAAGGGGTTTACAACCCCATAAGAACAATACCAACATCCAGAGCTCCCAGGGACTAAACTACCATTCAAAGAGTACAGATGGACAGACCCATGGCTCCAGCTGCATATGTAACAGAGGATGGCCTTGTTGGCACCAATAGGAGAAGCCCTTGGTCCTGCCAAGGCTGGACCCCCTCAGTGTAAGCAAATGTCAGGGCGGGGAGGTGGGAAGGGGTTGGGGATTGGGTTGGGGGAAGGGGATAACATTTAAAATGTAAATAAAAAAATCCAAAAAAAAAAAAGAAAAAGAAAAAAGAAAAGAAAAGAAAGAGAAAAAGAAAAAGAAAAAAGAAAATGATGAAAAAATGAACCTGGACCCCCAAGATGTCTTAGAGACTGGATCACCAACCAAGCAGCATACAACAGCTGAGATGAGGCCTCCAACAGGAGAGGACCCCTGCGTCTGGGTTCAGTCAGAGACGATGTACCTAACCCTCAAGAGACTGGCGGACTCAGGAAGTTGAGAGGTCTGGTGGGTTGGTGGGGTGGGGACATTGTTGTGGAGACACGGGGTTGGGGGGGTGAGGAGAAGGTATGGGATGTAGGACTGTTGGGTAGGGGTAGACCGGGAGGGGAATAAAGACTGGAGTGTAAAAATAAATAAATAAATAGATAAATGAAAGAGAGAAAGAAAGAAAGAAAGAAAGAAAGAAAGAAAGAAAGAAAGAAAGAAAGAAAGAAAGAAAGAAAGAAAGAAAAAAAAAGTTGCAAGACAGACAAAGGAGATGTGGACCTTACTCACATAGTCAACAAAATTCCTATTATTCTAAAGATACATTCTGATAACGGTACAATGTTATCCCTGTTTTAAAGATGGGAAAAATGTGCAGAGAGAAGTGAGCTTTGTATCCCCAAACCCATCTTGATAGTGAGCACTTGATTAGGACTCGATTTGAACGGGCTGACTGAAGACCCTTGCTCTTCGCCGGATGTGAAATGTTACCTGGGATACATACGCAAGTGCTTATGTACACAACCTATTTAAATTTAAAAAAAATTACACACAGATCCTGTCACACAAGAAATATCAATTTTCATGAGACTCTTACCCTGGCTTTTCTTTAAAATATGGCATATTTGCTTCTCCCTCATTTTTAGTATCTAAATATTTTACAACATCTGATCTTTTTTCTACTGATCTCCATCTTTGATTTCTTTTCTGAAATAGGTGAAAAAAAAAGAGTAGATGTTACTTTGTAAATCATTAAAAATTATTTTTGATTAAATTAATCAAGGCTTCATATTAACGATATAATATTGTGAAATACTCATTACAAGAATACCTACTTTACTACATTAAAATTATAAATTACTGACAGATCTCATTCCTGCTGTGAGTTTACTAGAATGACCTTTACTTTCTTTCTCAACACTGGGAGGTTAATCAATGGAACACTGAGCTACATCCATTACTTTGAATTCATTAATTTATTTTTAATTAAACTGTTATTTATTTTATATGTATGGGTGCTTTGCCTATATGTACACACCATGTACATGCACAGTGCCCACAAGCCAGAGAAGAGCACTGGATCCCTTGGAACTGGAGTTACAGGAGAGTTTTGAGCCATATGGGTCCTCTGGAAGAGCAGCAAGTATCTGGATCACTGAAAAAAAAATCTCTCTATCCTCTTCTTTTGTATGTTTCTAATGTTGTCCAGACAGGCATTGAATTTATAATCCTCAGCCTTTGAGTAACTGGGATTTATAGGAATGTACCACCACAACAAATATCACTCCTTCAATGTTATTATTTATTTAATTTAGTCTTCTCTCTGACTCTATCTGTCTCCTCCTCCCTCTCCTTCTTCCTCCCCACAACCATCTGTATACCTGCGATGGCACTTGCATTGAGGACAGACATTAAATTACAGGAATAGATTCTCTCTGTTGACCATGTAGGTCCCAGGATTGAACTTGGGTCTCTAGGCTTGACAACAAACATCTTTACCCACTGAGTTATCTTACTGACTTGCCCAGTTCTTCTTAATGTAAAAATATTAATTACGGCCCAGCAATGGTGGCACACACCTTTAATTCCAGCACTGGGAAGGCAGAATCAGCTAAATATTTTGAGTTCAAGGCCAGTCTGGTTTACAGAGTTTAAAGACAGCCAGGGCTACACAGAGAAATCCTAGCAAACCAAACCAACCAACAAACAAACAAACAAACAAACAAACAAACAAACCAAAATTAACTATAATCATAGATGTTTTATTTTTATAGTTAGAAAAAGGTGGCATTACTCAGCATCAATATATATATATATCATATATATGTATGTATATAGATATATAATTAGAAAAATGTAGCATTACTCAGTATTACTATACACACATGTATGTATGTATGTATGTATGTATGTATGTATGTATGTATGTATGTTTTTAGTGCTAGGTTTCACTAGATAGCCAAGATTGACCCAAAACTGTTCTGACTGTTTTGCCTTAGCCTGCAAAGTGCTGGGATTACAGGTCTGGGCCACCACACTGGGCTTCAGGACATACTTTTAAAATGCACAATTCAAAGGAACCACAAAAGTTCTATGTATTAAATTTGGGCATGAGAAATTTTAAGAGAACACTATAATGGTTCTCAGAAATGTTATGATAAGCCTGTCCACAGGCTAGGGTCGCTTCAACTCATTTTCACGCTGAAGGCCACAGTGCTTGCTCTTAAAGTTTCTTTAGGACACCCAGTGCTTGGTATGGTGATGGAATTTATAAAGCAGTACAAAAATCGGTTGCCGGAGAACTCCAAATGTAATTTCTAAATTAAAAGTCAATCCCTTCCTTCCAGGGCATTATCTGCTTTTCATGCTCTTCGACTCACTGGTCTTTAATGGCCCGGCAAATGGCACATGGGTTTTCGGTGGGCACTTACCTCCCGGAACACAAAGGCATGGGAGGGGTGGTAACAGCTGTCGAAGCACTCCTGGCATAAGTGATACTCCACACATTCAGTGCACCTGCAGCACAGCACATCAAGACACAGGAGAGGAAACCCCGATCACTGCCATTGTTTTAGGTGAGAAAGTCGACTGACACACCTGTGAATGAGCCACACATGGCAAAGCCCACTCTGGCCGCATTGTGAATTAGTTTCCTATTGCTTCTGTAGAGTTTTCTACACATGTATTAGCTTAAATACCATCCATTGATTATCAGAGGGGCCTGTAATGGAAGCCTGTAATGGATGAGTCTCAAAGGGATAAAGGTAGAGTGTGGGCCCAGCTGTGTCACTTTTTGAGGCTGCAGAAAAACATGCTCCCTTGGCTGTACCATATTCTAAAGGCAGCTGACACTTCCTAGCTTGTGGTCCTTGCTCCATATTTAAGGTAATTAAGGACACTTTCTGCCTCTCTTCCATAGCCATAGTTCCTGCTTTCCCCTTCCTCCTCCACTTTCAAGAGCTCCTGTGATTATATTGGGTTTATCCAGGTTGGAATCACCCTATTTAAAGGTCAACTGATAAGAAACCATGACTGAATTGCAAACTTGACTCCTGCTGTCATGTAATCTGACATTCAGGTTCTGTGATAAGCCCATGTACTGGGGAGACTGTTATTACTTTGTCCCCTCTGTGTCCTTTCCATGATGCTTTCAGATCAATTTAGTCCCCGGTGATTTCTTTCTCTAGAGTCGCACGTGCCCTAAGTCTGTAAGCCCACAGACAGATGATTTGTCCCATACTGCCTGGCTCCTCAGATGTCTCATGAAGGATAGGGTTACACTTAACACGATCCTTTGGCCACAGAATATTCTTCTTCTTCCCCATAAAATGGAAAAGATAAGTGTATAAAGTCTCAATAAATATTATTAAGATAATTTTAAACTATAATTTTTTACAGAAACTGAATTTCAAGTTTATGCTATTTAGTAAACATTTTCCACATAGGATTTTAGTTTCCTTGCTACAAAATTCAGCCAGACAAGCTTTTCTAAATCAAAATTTTCTAGTGTTTAGAAGCCTATTTCCCTGAGAAATAAGAGAAACGTGTCCTCAGATGTTGCAGAAGACACGTGCACGAGTTTATTATTCCTACTCGTATGTGTAGATTCTTCATAATCAAGATTACAAACGGGCAATGCCACTATTCACTAGATGCATCAGAGTAGGCTGGGGTAAAAGCTTAGGTAACTGCAATTTAACACACGTCTGATGTTTCATGAACTAATATAACAGATGAAGCAGCTGTCATGATGCGCTAACGAAGGGGGAACTACTGCTTACACTTAGGAGAATTAGATTTGGGGACCGACTTGAAGGAAAGAGTAGAAGGTGGAGTTACCAATGTCACAGCTTTTATTCGTAATCAAGGTATACAGAACTGGTTGTTCTTAGCCATAAACAAGTTATGAGACGTTTCTGTCCGATGAGACTTAGCCTGGTGCAGGGAAGCGCAGTGCAGAAGGAATCAACTTAGTGGTTTCTGGAAGGACAATCCTCCAGGACAGAAAACAGACAACACCCTGGCCAATGAGTTGACCATCATCAACTACTACAGGGCAACAGTGTTCCACCATCTTCGATAGAATCAGTTAAAGGGTGCTGACCCTTTGAGGAATACATAAGTACAAGTGATTTTTCTGTTTCACCCCCATGGTTCCTCTCCACACCCTTCTCTCTCACACTCTCACACAGGACATTTGATTCCTAAGTGGCAATGTTTAAACTTTTCATGCAATAGGTGCCAAAAGACCATCATTCCTAGAACCAACGTTCCTGAGCTAGCCCACCTCATGCTAAGGCTGTGCAAGTTCTGCCCCTTTTCAAGTCAGGTACTCTGTTGGGCCTCTGGCTAGCCATTTTCCAATACTGATTTCTGTTCATGATTAATTTTCTTCTGTGTAGCACAGGCTTATTAAGATTGAAGAACAAAGGTATCAAGTACTGCTGGCTTAAAAAATATCCCTATTCCATCAGAAAGTTAAACTAAATATTTGATTTGGCTGACTGTAGTCTAATTTCAGGAAAATAGGAAGGTACATTGATATATTTCAGGAAAATTTTAATGAAGATTGAAACAAAACTTTTTTAAAATACAACTTAAAATTTTATTCAATTAATCATAGTTACCAAGGTATATATAGCAATCGTGTAATTGTAGCAACTGTAGGAAGGTTTGGGGTTATATATAAAACAGTTAAGCTGTTTTCTATATGAATAATATTGTTTTTGTTAGCACTGAGGTGAATATGAATGGAAACAGAACAACACTCAAGGCAGATGGAGACACAGTTTGCAATTTTGGGTCTGTAGAAATGTATTTAAAGTTCAGCCAGTCTAATCAGTATCCTTCTATGTCTACTAGGAGATTTTGGTCATGACCCCCTCCCTCATCAGTGGTGCACAGTGTTACAGGATGTGAGATATCTTGTAACAGGACCCTGAACATGGAAGCTCACCCAGGGCAAAGAAATAAGAATGCCAGGGTTTCCAGATGCTGCTCTATATGAGATTCATCTAAATTCATATGAGAACGCAAAGCCAATGCTCTTGCAAAAGTGAGGAAAATAAAATGAAATCCCAAGCAAGCGGTCATCGCATAAGACAGACACAGGGCATAAAGGAGAGAGAGGGGGCAGGCTAAAGGCCGGGCGTACTCATGCTCAGAGCTGTGAGCACTGGAGACTTACTTGTAGCACTTCCCCTCGATTGGCAGCTGGGTACAGTTGTTACAGGGAATCCCGAGGTGTTTGTCCAGTCGTTCTTTCTCAGAAATGGTCATAAGTTTGTTAGAGTTTTTGAACTCCTCCAAGATAACTTTTAGTGGTGCAAACTCTTCCCTGCACAGCGGACATTTTAACATGGATGTGTCAGACACCGTGTCTTGGTAGTTGGCTAAAATCCTCATGCATTTTATGTGGACGTTATTGCCGCAGCCAAATCTGTCGGAAATAAAATCCAAGTGTTATCATTCACTGTATGTATTTGCCATAAATGTTTAAGTAAATTAAAAACCTCTCTGGGAACATCTTTATGCCTTATAAGATGCACTTCGAACTGATTTCTAGATATAGCTCGATTGCAAACTGACGAAAATCTAATCTACCATCTCGATCAGAATTCCAAATACAAGGAATTTTCCTTTAGAGGAAATGGTGAAAGATTTACATCATAAAATTATTTTTCACCTATAAGGCCAGAGTAAGCTTCAACACAAATGAAAGTTAAAACGTTAATTCTTTCGATGCAGGGGGGTAGATCCTATTCTCCGTTTCTCTCTTTTGCTTTATTGAGAAATCACGAGAAATCTTAACCATGTGAGCAATCTCTGGAGGGAGAAGAAATGATGTTTGGGGAAGTGGTACCTTTTAAGAATTCAATAAGAGCAACCACAGGGAGATGTGCAAAACAGGACTCAAATATTTGACAAGTACACAGGAGACAAAAACAAAGAAGATTAATTAATCAGCAAATAGCACATTCGACTTCTAAAGTCCAGCTTGAGTGCCATGAAGAATAGTATGACTGCGTTTCTCTCAGTGAGGACGTTTGTTCACTAAGTGGAAAATTTGAACAACTTAAATTAGAAGATAGGGTTTCTTAAAAATCAAAAAGAACATTTACAACTTCAAAGTAAAACAATCTTTATATGCAGAAAATATTGTTGCAGTTGCATCATTTATCCTGAGTAAAGAAATAAACAAAGACTGGTGAGACGGCCAAATGAGTAAAGGCGCTTGGCACCCAGGGGTCTGGGTAGTGATCTCATCGCTGGACCACACAAAGCAGAAGGAGAAGTATCAACTTCCGCAGTTCTCCTCTGACCTCCACACGTGCCAAGGCGTGCGACTCTACCCACTGGCCAAATCAATTAATTAATCAGTCAAATCAATAAAGGTAAAAGGGATTAATAAAAACAAAAGTCTTCCCATTCTTAAGTAAAGCAGAGGGATGAATAGCTATGGACTGATACTTCCTAATTTTACCTTTAAGACATAGCCTAAAAATACCGAGAACAGGACATCTCACAAGTGCCTACTAGGAAACAGAAGAACACAAAGGGAACAGAAATTAGACACAGAGGAAGACTTTGTGTTTTCTATCGAGGAATCGCATGACGTAACTTCCTAGGAATATTAATTGGGAATTTCCATAAGACTAGAATTCGAAGAGGAAGGCGTCACCTGCAGAAGGTGACAGGGAGCCTTTTCTCCAGCAGCACCTCTTGGCAGATAGGGCAGATGTCCCCTGCACTGATGTCTTTCTGCTTAAGGTAGCCATCTTCTTCCACCCGTGCAGTCTCTTCGCTTGCCCTAAGTTGCGGAGTTTGGACCTGATGTATGCCCCGTAGCAAGTCATTTATTTCTCCCTCGGTAAGACCCAACTGGAAAGCAGCTGGTGAAAAATGTTGAAGCGTTAGAATTCGGGGGCAAGAACAGAAACACAGAGGCATAGTCACAGGCTGAGCTATAGTTTTCTTTCAGATATGAGAAAGATGGGACCAGTTGGAATGTTCTAGTCATGCTGACCACTTCTTTGTATTCTAATTGGAGGAAAAAAATGGCTAGAAAAGAGAAATTTACAAAAACAATGCAATTGCCTTCCCCACCACCTTGTTACTGAAACTAGCAGCCTGCATCACAGGCTTGGGGTGTGGTTATTACCCTAGTCTTTTCATGTGCCTGCAAACAAATACCTCATCAATATACAATGGCATTAAAATAAGGGCGGGAGACATGGCTCACTGGCTAAGAGCACGTTTTGAAATCACAGAGGACACAGGTTCACTTCCCAGCACCCTTGCAATTCCAGCTCCAGAGAGTCCAACAGCCTCTTCCTGGCCTCAGTGGACACCCCCACATAGATCACACACCCATAGAGACACAAACACATACACAGATATAAATAAAGAAAATGAATAAAAGCTTAATGAATTAAGCAACAGTAAGAACAAATACATAAAGAGAAAATAGGGACACTTGGCTAATGTTTGTTAATGAGTGGACAACAGAGTGGCTCTTTTCCTGTCTTAGTTTTGTAGCCATAGAAAAGAGAGCTTCAGTCATTTTGTTCATGGCAGACTTGGTTACTGCTATTGCTTGTACCCTTGGTATGTACACTCTTGAGTTATGACTTCCCCACATCCCATTGCTCTTACGAACAACTGTGTTGCATGTAGTTTTAGCTTAGACCTTGAGATTCTTTCTCCCCACCCATGGCTCCTTCCCCTGTCTGCCTTCTCTCCCTAACACAACACAGTTTAAATTCTCATCGTTAGTCCCTTGAGTTCTGTTTATGTTGTATATTTTAAATACATGCAAGCTAAATATTATATGTAGGTGGTGTAAAAGCTCTGTGTTCTTGGAGAGGCCCCCGAGTTAAACACTGAAGGAACTGCGGAAAAAAATGGTCTTTCTGTTGCAATACAGAAACCTTTTGTGTCTTGTCTGAGGTGGCGTGGCAGGTGCAGGTGGGCTGTGGGAGGGAATCAGACTTTAATTACCCAGTACTTGGAGGAGGAGTGTTATTTGTCACAGGGAAACAGCAACATCTGCTCTCTTTAAAAAAAGAAAAGGAGAATATAAAAAAAGAACGAAAGATTGCACATTTAGGAATTTCACAAAAGAAGCCGCCCAGAAACTCTTCTGTGTGGTATAAGATGAATTAGACAATAGAAGCGTCTCGAGATCACACTGAAAAAGCAATGGATGAGACCAACGAAAAATACTCTGTGAGACAAGAGCAAGGCAGGTGCATTGCCTAACAGCTTCAACTGATTATACGCGTTAAAGTTTACTTATTTAATGTTCTTCCGGTCTCGAGAACACGAGGCAAACAAACCAGATGCATATTTACTATGTTTTATTTGTTGTGCATGTTCCTCTCTAACTTTAGCCGCCCTCTCCTGATTCTGACAAGATTTGCAAGGCTTCTACGTGTGTTCCTTTCTGTATGAATTATCCCTTGGCTGCTTATCGGGATACAACTAAAAAAAAAATCCTCCTTTAGAAATGTTTCAGAAGGGGTTGGGGATTTAGCTCAGTGGTAGAGCACTTGCCTAGCAAGTGCAAGGCCCTGGGTTCAGCCCTCAGCTCCGGAACAAAAGAAAGAGAGAAATGTTTCAGAAACGACACATCATTGAAAGTGTGTTTCTTGCATTCCCTATGCTTTCTCTGTGGCTTCCTCATACTGTTAAACCTACTTCTTTTCGGGTCTCAGTCCTTTCGAACCATCTTTTCCTTATAATGACAATAGTTTTTGGACTTTCTTTTTCTCGATGCAAAAGCAAGAGGTTTATTTTATGGTGGGCTGGGGTCAACCCTCAACCAATCCCTCGAGGTGAGTGACGAGAAGACGACCATTTTTGGACTTTGTTTTGCTGGCTCCGGTATCATTTTTGTGACTATGGCATCCCCATGTGTAGGTGCAGAGTGGAGGACGGTGTTTGGTTTGAATTAATCATCTCTGCATCCCCACACAGTGTCTCGGTAAAGTACTGAAAGAATTTCTTTCCTCCTTTCAAGTGAATTAAAACAAGAAAAAGGCAGAGACATTAAACTAAATCTATGAAATAAATGATAGTGAAAGTGTAAACTTTCTATACTTAAAATGTTGGTTGGAGACAGCTGAGATTTCTGCACAGGAATGTTTGACCTGTGAGAGAGTGGAAACAATCTCTTGATTTAGAAGGCATGAATAAATCACTATCAATTTGCATCTGCCATTATTTATATTTTCTATGACTTAGTCTGTTTTGTCCTAAAATTATTAGTAATATTAACAGGTCAGAATGTTTCTCTGCATCTTTATTTCTAGTAGAGACTTAACTATGTGGTTAATATCTTTAAGTTCTATTGAACATGAATCTAAAACACTCAAGAATATTGACACACTTCTGAACTCATGGGAAATCAATGAAAGTATTTAAAAAGAGCAATTCCTATGAGAAGCAAACAAAAATTCTTAATATTACCATTAAAAGTTAATTATTTGCTAGGCTCCAAAATTAAAATAAAGAGTTATATAAAAGAATATAATAAGGATAAGTGAAATAAATATTGAATAATATGAGGTTAATTTTGATATGCTACAGTGGAACATTAGCCATTTGGCAAATTTACAACAAATACGTAGAATTTAAAATAGAAAGTTATAAAAATTGTGTGGGAAAAGCAGAATACAAAATTTAAGCAAAATTATGTATTTTTTGCATTTTTAGTATATATACGTATATTTGTATAATCATCAAAGCAACACATAAAGTAAAAATCTATATATTCTTATATGGAAATTTGAAAGTTTTTAAATGTTTTTTATTTATCTATAAATAATTTAACAGATGGCTTCATACACCATTGCATTCAAAAGAAACCCCTGGATGATTTATTTAAGTTTGGTTAAAAATACATGTTTTGGAGAAACAGAATTCAATGCTCAAAATATTTATTCCAGCTAGGAAATCTAAAGTTTCAAAATTAATGTATACAATCAATATAAATAATTTAGTAATTTAATAATTTCTGTACTGATAGAAAATAATGGCTTTTGCCTTTGTGAAGCACAAAGCACATGAAATTCAGGTTGATCCATAGTTAACTGCTGTTTTTGAAGTGAAAATGTACCTAATACACATACTCTAAGCGATGCTGTCTAATATTTTAGGCGCTGGCTGTAGGAACTGTCATACGCCAGGATTTAGTGAATATGGCTGAAGAAACTGAATTAAAACTTTTGTTGCTTATGTTTACAGCTGATCATCTGCAGTTAAGAATGTTTTTATGAGTATGTTTGTGATGACTTGGGCATTATATAAGTCTCCTTTTCCTTTTGTCATTTATTTTTAAATTAACATCTGAAGAGATAGGTTTCCTTGTGACGTTTTCATACATTGGACTACAGGCAGGCTGAACGTTAGCAAGTGAAATACAGTGCTTGAGTACAGATCCTGAGAGGGTATAAAACACATAGATGGTGAAGGCAAAGCGAAAACAAAAGACTAGTGTTTCTGATTTCTATCCCAACTGCACAATAGCAGCTTATTTTGCTGTATTAGTTGGAATGTGCTGTTCAATCGTGTCTCGGTTTCCTTTTGATTCTTATGAAGGTGCAAACACAGAGCTGTCCATGTGGCTCCTTTTACATGTCTGCTCTTCAGCTGAAGCTTGGAAGCTTGTGAAAGCGATATGGAAAGGCAATACTAAGGTCAGCAAGAATGAGACTTTTGGAGAAAGTCAACATGCAACTTAACGTTGAGAACGAAAAGCACATGTGTATGAGGTCATACAACCTGGTCAACACGCAGAAAGGATTTGCAGAGGTGACTGAGGAGGCACAGTGAAGCTGTAGAGAACAGGACTAAGGTGGTTGAATAAGGGCAGGAATACCACAGCGAGGAAACCTTAGGGAAAGGTAGGGTGTAGAATAAACAGGGTCCTGAGAATGATTAGAGGCAGAAGCAGAGTATGAGAAGACAAATGAAGAATTACACGATTTCTAGGTTCAATAAGGAAATGAAAGGGGAAGTCAGAATGTGTGGTGGTTTGAGGAATGGCCAGCCTAGGCTCATATATTTGAATGCTTAGTCACTAGGGAGTCCTGGTTGATCGGATTGGAAGGATTAGTAGTGTGGCTTTGTGGAGGAAGTGTGTCACTGGATGGGGGCTTTGAGGTTTCCAAGAGTTTTCTGCTTTCAGATCAGGATGTAGTTCTCGACGACAGCAGCGGTTCCTGCCTACTTGCTGTCTTGAAGATAATGAGCTAAGTTACTGAAGCTGTCAGCAGGCCCCAAGTTAATGCTTTCTTTCCTTGGTCCTGGTGTCTCTTTACAGCAATAGGACAGTGACTGAGACAGTATGTGACATCTGGCATATGAGAGGGGAACACAGATCAGGGAAATCCGCTGCTCAAAATGTCCAGGGGGCCTTCAAAATGAGCCTTCCAGAAGGCAGCTGGAAATGTTGGTCTGTGGCTAAGAGGCAACAGCAGCACAAAATTAACAGCTGGAGCTGTAAAATGTAGGAGTCATTTCTGAAAGACTACGTGGTCTTAAGAGACCAAGAGGAAACTACATGTGAAAACACCGATGCTAATTTATTTTTTTTAATGTAACACTAAAATATATTTGTAGGATAGTTGGGGTGGGGGAAAGAATTTGCCTACATACAAGTTTTAAATAAAAAAATTTAAAGGAGATTGTCACTTTCATTCTTCATGGAGATTGTGAGCATTAATTACTAAGATTCAGAATGTAGTCCTTACGTTGAATACCAAACTACTACTTCACAGTTATAAGGATTACTTCTGTACAGATGGTAGTATCTATGTAATGAAAGATTTTTTCTTTCTCTTCTATTTTTGAGGTCATTAAAACCAAATTTAAATAGCATAAAATATATAATAAATATTTTTTGCACAAAAATTTCAGCCAAATTATATTTTTAGTTTGCTTATTTTTTTTAAGACAATGTTTTACTATATAGCTCTGGCTGTCCTGGAACTCTGTAGACCAGGATGGCCTTGAACTCACAGACCTCTGCCTGCCTCAGCCTCTTGAACACTGGGATTAAAGGCGTGCACCACTATTTCTGTTTAGCGAAAGTAGTTTTGAATGTAATTATGCGTCATGGTAGTTCTGGGACCTGAAAATTTTTACTTATTCTATACGAGATTTGTATATGAAGCCACTATGAATCTTTGCTTAAAATAAGGAAAGTTATTTCTTCTCAAAAAAAAAAACACCATTGTTTCATCTCCACTGTTATTCTAAACTTCTATCTTGTGCAAACTTTCAAGGAAACTTTTTTAATTTCGTGTCAGTTTTTATGTTCTTTTATTATTAATGTGTGCCTATTCCTTCATGAACATTTCAGGGGTTGGGTCTCTCCTTCCATTATGTTCAGGGACTGAATTCAGGCGCTTAGGATTGCCCTGTGAGCAATTTTACCTGCCAAGCCATCTCTGTGGTCCTCATCCATGTCTTTTTTGAGTGGGATATACAAACTTACACTTTATTTATTTATTTATTTATTTATTTATTTATTTATTTATTTATTTATTTAGTGTATGTGAGTACACTGTTGCTGTCTCCAGGCATACTAGAAGAGGGCATTCGATCCCATTACAGGTGGTTGTGAGCCACCATGTGGTTGCTGGGAATTAAACTCAGGACCTCTGGAAGAGCAGTCAGTTCTCTTAACCTCCAGCCCAAACTTACTTTTTGCTTAAGATGAAACTGAACTTTCTGAACTCTAAGTTTGGGAAGGGATAATTACTTGATCCTTTAGGAAAAATAAGCATTCAAGTTTAGAATATGTTTAAATGAAAGGTTCATAGTTTTGTTAATTTCAAAATAATAAAGAATTAGAAAATAAAAAGCCAGAAACTTACATTCATGATTCCTTGGAAGCTTGAATTTTTTCAATAACACCCTAATGTTCACAAGTAGAAAAAATTAAAACATTTATTTGGATATAATCTTAAAACATATCATTTGAACATGTAGACTATAAGGAGAATTATTTAATGCAGAAAATGTTATAAATTTAATCAATTTTCTGTTAATTATAGTTATGTTTTAAGGAAAGTTGATGGGAGATTGATAGGCAAATTGTATTGTGCTAACAGGATTGACTGGACAGAGAAGGCCCTTATTTCTTAAGACACAATCCTTCCAGGAATAG